>NC_142069.1:9992320-10164820 GCF_059756535.1 Pantherophis guttatus | reverse complement strand
CAGGATGTGAAGTTGTTTAGCATCAGGCATGAATGGTTCACTTCTCACTTCCAGCGGTAAAACATGCTGTCACATTTTAAAGAAGCCTTCCAAGCATTTCATTGGATCGGTTTTTCTTGGTGATGATTTTTTTTACTTTCTATTCTGCACATGAAATAATAACTGTAACCCAACATCATGTCTATTTTCAGGCAGTATTTTAAAGACATGTTCCAGATCAAGTAATTCACATTGTCTTAATGCTTTTATTGTTGCTTCTGATGGCCACTATAGTAGCTTAACATGCAATTGAATTATATAGTGCCATATTTAGCTAATTTGTATGGTTTTTTTTGGGGGGGGAAGCTAAGTAAAATAGGGATCTATATCTATCTATCTATCTATCTATCTATCTATCTATCTATCTATCTATCTATCTATCTATCTATCTGCCGTGGTTGTAATGCAGTATTGCAGACTAATTCTGCTGACTGCCGACTGCCAGCAGTTCAGCAGTTTGAGTCTCACTGGCTCAAGGTTGATTCAGCCATCCATCCTTCTGAGGTTGGTAAAATGAGGACCCAAATCATTGACAATATGCTGACTCTGTAAACTGCTTAGAGAGGGCTGTAAAGCACTGTGAAGTGGTATATAAGACTAGGTTCTATTGCTAAGTGCTATTTCTCTATCATCCATCCATCCATCTCATCTATCTCGTCTATCTGTCTGTCTGTCTGTCTATCTATCTATCTATCTATCTATCTATCTATCTATCTATCTATCTATCATCTATCTATCATCTCTCTCTATCTCTCTATCTACCTACCTATCATCTATCTATCTATCTATCTATCTATCTATCTATCTATCTCTATCACTATCTCTATCTATCTATCTATCTATCATCTCTCTCTATCTCTCTATCTACCTACCTATCATCTATCTATCTATCTATCTATCTATCTATCTATCTATCTATCTATCTATCTCTATCACTATCTCTATCTATCTATCTATCATCTCTATCTATCTATCTATCTATCTATCTATCTATCTATCTATCATCTATCCATCTTATCTTATCATCTTATCTTATCTACATCCATCCTTTCATCCATCCATGCATCCATCCATTCTGTCGATCTGTTCTGTCCATCTTATCTATTAACTGTTTATATCTGGCTGCTTGTCCATCCCTCCCGCCTTCCTCCTCCTTTCCCTTCCGTTCCCTTCCCTTCCCTTTCCTCCTTCCTTCCTTCCTTCCTTCCTTCCTTCCTTCCTTCCTTCCTTCCTTCCTTCCCTCCCTCCCTCCCTCCCTCCCTCCCTCCCTCCCTCCCTCCCTCCCTCCCTCCCCTAAACTATATCAATCTAAGTGGTTTACAGAATTACAACAGAGTAAGATAATCAAGGTAAAATGTTGGGAAATGCAACCATCAGTTAAACGACCCAAATATGCCACAAGAGTTCTAGCAGCAAATCTCACCTCGGTACAGAGCCAGGTTTAAGGGCTCACTTTATGACTTCAGACAACCTATAAAGTTATCTGCTAGTGTGAACGAAGACCTTCGTTCCCACATCTTCAGGAAGGGAAGACCCAGCCTAACCTCTCTTCTTGCTCCTTTCTTCCCTTCTTTTCCCCTCTCTGCTCCCATCTTCCAGTGCTCGCCATGAAGCAACATCCGAAATCCTGGTCCCGGCGGCTCCCTTCCCCCCCCCCGCCTCCTGCCTCTGCTGACATCATAAATTATCCAGCTCTAAATGGACAACATTCATTAGCCAGGCACTTTACCAAAAAAGCTTGCTCGGTTGTTGAGGGGGGTGCTCTCCCCCTCCCTTTTTTTTTTATTAAAAGTTAAAATGCTCCAGGCTGTCACGGAATGAAGTCAACGGAGGTGGGTGGGCAAAGGCAGGTTAGAGGACAGTGCCGCAGAACTAATAAATAAAAATAATAGCGATTACCGTTGGCTGAGTGACCCAGGGAGAAGAGCAGTGCTGAGCCATTAGTTGTTTCCTTTTCACTTGTCAACAGCCAGTGGCTTAAAAGCCTCACCCTTTGTTCAGGGACTAATAGCACCTGTTGGGATGATGGGAAGACAGCTGTCAAAGTGAGCGTGGAGGAAAGGAAGAGAGAGAGAGAGAGAGAAAAGAAAGAGAGAGAGAATGCTAAAGGCAGGAAAGCCAAAGAGGAACAGGGTCCTAATGAATCGAAACAGGATAGGCTTTGGTAGAATAACAGCAGTGGGAGAGTTCAAATCTTAAACCAAGGAAGGTAAGATTCTCTCTCTCTCTCTTTTAACACCAGATTCCTCCCTTTTCTTTCCAAAACATGGATGCCGCCAAAGAAATCTGGGGAAAGGCAGGCTGGTACAGTGCTTAGAGTACTGGATTGAGGCCCAAGGTCATCTGTTTTTCATAGCCCAATCAACCATGATGATGACCGATGACCTAACTTTTACTTTCAATTTGATAACTTTACTGTTGTTAAGCCAGTAAGGTAAAGGTAAAGGTTCCTCTCGCACATATGTGCTAGTCGTTCCTGACTCTAGGGGGCGGTGCTCATCTCCGTTTCAAAGCCGAAGAGCCAGCGCTGTCCGAAGATGTCTCTGTGGTCATGTGGTCGGCATGACTCAATGCCAAAGGTGCATGGAACGCTGTCACCTTCCCACCAAAAGTGGTCCCTATTTTTCTACTTGCCTTTTTTACGTGCTTTCGAACTGCTAGGTTGGCAGAAGCTGGGACAAGTAACGGGAGCTCACCCTGTTACGCGGCACTAGGGATTCGAACCGCTGAACTGCCGACCTTTCGATCGACAAGCTCAGCATCTTAGCCACTGAGCCACCACGTCCCTTCTTAGGTGACCTTAAGCTCATCCAATTCTTCTTTAGACTCACAGGGTGGTTGAACAAGTTTAAAATGTATGGGAATAAAACGGGGATGGTAGCAAGAGCTAAGGTCTAGATGTGATGCCCAATGAACTCTGGGGAAGAAAAAAAAATGCAATAATAAGTGGATTCAGAGAAGGTTGATAGTGAGATTAGAGATCTTCTTGCGACGGCAGAACATTCCTGTTGATGAGAAGGTTAGATCTAGACTAGGCGCTCTCAATTGCTGCCTAGCTATGTAAGTTGAAGCCAACTCAGTGAGATTGCAGTGACTCAAGAATGCAAGTCAGGTCGCTAGTCCATTTGATTCAATAGGGTCTCCATTGAATGCCAGCTGGTCTTGCTTTCCCTGCCAGATTTGGAGACATCGGGACTCCACTTTGCTCGTTTGATATACCGGGTCTTTGTACTACAGAAAACCTGCCATGCTGCATTCTACATTTTTGATGAAAGAGTGAGATCATAAAAGTTCCAATGATGTAGAATAGAATAGAATAGAATAGAATAGAGTAGAGTAGAGTAGAGTAGAGTAGAGTAGAGTAGAGTAGAGTAGAGTAGAATAGAATAGAATAGAATAGAATAGAATAGAATAGAATAGAATAGAATAGAATAGAATTCTTTATTGGCCAAGTTGGAAAGAGCCTTGATAGTACAGTGGTTTAATGCACCCTGTTATTAACACAGCTGCCTGCAATTTCTGCTGGTTCGACTCTCTCCAAGGCTCAAGGTTGACTCAGCCTTCCATCCTTTCTAAGGTAGGTGAAATGAGGACCCAGTTTGTGGGGGCAATAAGCTGACTTTGTATAAAATATACAAAAGAATGAAGGCTATTGCTTAACGCATTGTAAGCCGCCCTGAGTCTCCGGAGAAGGGCGGCATATAAATCAAATTAAAAAAAAAAAGTGTGTTTGGACACACAAGGAATTTGTCTTGGTGCATATGCTCTCAGTGTACATAAAAGAAAAGATACATTTGTCAAGAATCATAAACTTAATGATAGTTATAGAGTACAAATTTACCCTCAGCCTAGAAATGTTGGAAGTGTGAAATCCTTGAAAACAGATTTTTCATTAGAGCTGTCAGCCCTTTGAAGCAGCCCAGTCAGGAGATCAAAACCATGAGTACCAACAGTACCGTAATTGTAAGATCATAGCAGGGATTTCCAAACATGGCAACTTTAAGGGGATGGCTGAGGAATCCTGGAAGTTTAAATCCACAACTCTTAAAGTTGCCAAATTTGGAGAGCCCTGGATTATAGTAACAGAACTATGTCAATCTGAAAGCACTTATCCATTTCTCCATCCACATTCCCTCCGTGGGCTGAGATGTTTTTTATCTGATCACTGTCATCACTGCAGCTCTTCCTCCTATCTCCTAAAGTTAGTAACTGACTACTTTAAAATTATTGGTTGTCTGATTGTTTAGGGTTCCCCTTCTTCCTGCAATCTTAAATCAAGCCTATCCCCATTCAAAATGTAATAAATAATTGGTTGCTTAATACCAAGTCATCCTGTCCAAATCCTGTTCCATGGGACAGCTATCTACTAACCTCCAAATTTAACTGTTTTCCAAAAGTTGTCTCTTCTTGGGGGTAGGGAGAGTCTACATCGTTTTCTGAGAACTTTAGAATTTCTTTTAAATTTCTTTTGATCAACTATAAGGTAAAAAGATAAAGGTTCCCCTCACACATATGTGCTAGTCGTTCCCGACTCTAGGGGGCGGTGCTCATCTCTGTTTCAAAGCCAAAGAGCCAGCGCTGTCTGTCAGTTTGGTGTAGTGATTAAGGTGCTGTCTTAGAAACCAGGAGACTGTGAGTTCTAGTCCCGCCTTAGGCACGCAAGCTGGCTAGGTGACTCTGGACAAGGGTTATGTTGTGAGGAAAATAGAAGAAAGAAGGAGTACTATGCATGTTTGCTACCTCGATTTACCAATAAAGGCAGGATAAAAATCTAGTAAATGAATCATAAATAAAAGTGAGCTAACCAAATTTCTCTCCCATCCCTTCTTATTTACCAGAGATCCTTAAGAATTCCCAAGGTTGTTAATGTGGCATTCCTATAATAGCAATAGCAATAACACTTAGACTTATATACTGCTTTTTTTTTATTTGATTTATATGCCGCCCTTCTCCGGAGACTCAGGGCGGCTTACAATGCGCTAAGCAATAGCCTTCATCCTTTTTGTATATTTATACAAAGTCAGCTTATTGCCTCCACAACTGGGTCCTCAATTTACCTACCTTAGAAAGGATGGAAGGCTGAGTCAACCTTGAGCCTGGCGAGATTCGAACTTGCAGTAATTGCAGGCAGCTGGTCTTAATAACAGGGTGCTTTAGACCACTATACTACCAAGGCTTTACAGTGCTTTACAGCCCACTCTAAGCGGTTTACATAGTCAGCATATTGCCCCCAACAATTTGGATCTTCATTTTACCCACCTCGGAAGGATGGAAGGCTGAGTCAACCTTGAGCCTGGTGAGATTCGAAGTGCCAAATTGCAGTCAGTCAGCAGAAGTAGCCTGCAGTACTGCACTCTAACCACTGCGCCACCGCGGCTCATAATGGATAATAATCACTGAGAGTCCTGTGAACTAGTACATCAATGCTTTGGCGCCATTTTGAAAATGGCCCCATGTAGTTTTGCCCATCAATGAATGTGCTTGTCTATTCAGAGGTTACATTTGTTTCAAGCGCATCTCCAATGCTGTTGAGCTATGGTTCGTGGCAACCGACTGGGGTCTTTTGACATCATAAATCAGGTTTCTGTTGCTTTAACCACAAGTCTCAAAGTCTGCTGTTTCTTTATCTGTGCTCAAAGGTGAATATTTTGTCTAGCTGTAGGAGGAAGGCTTTGTCCTGGGCCTTGCTTACAATAGGCTTAGAAGCAAAATGGTGCCAGTGGGATCCGTAGTTTATTGTTAATCCAGAATAGATTTCTTTTACCGCATTCCTGCTTCGTGAAGGTTTGTTAGCTTTTAATGACTGACAGTCTTCCACGGCAAATACTGTGGTACGCTTGGCCTGTTTACTTACCGCTCAAGGATTTCTTTCTTTCTTTTTTTTTTTTTGAAGCAACATCAGAAAGACAAAAAGAAAATAGCAATGTTTATATTATTTATTCAAGGTTGCTAAAAGGTTTTCTTTAATTCTCAATGCCACTTTCAGTAGAAGTGCCCACATTTACTTGTTCTGCATCCAGGTAGACTGGATGGAACGTTCCGCATCTGGCTAACATCTGGCAACTGTGCTCTTGAAGAAGGAGGTCTCATCAGTTCCAACATCGTGTTTTCCTGAAACACTTTGTTGAAATCTTCTTACCACAGTGTGGAACCTTATTAGCACTTTAAGATTTGGAGAAAGTTGCTTATTTTTCTATTGCCTTCAAAGCGTAGTTTTGACAGGATTTGGACTGGTCATGGATACTAAGAATGTGCAATGTACAATTCTAATGTAGAGCAATAATCTTACGCACACCCTCTCCATCATGAACAATGCAGAGGCTTTGCATTTTCCAAGTTGGGAGTCAACAGATTGCAATTTTTAAATTTGGAAGGAGCAGGGCGGAGGGGAATCAAATGCACTAGGATAACATGTGTTATTCTTAATCCATGGTGTCATAATTTTCAAGTTCAAAATATGACACATTTTACATTAAACTTGGAGCTTGACTGCTTAGCTCAATTTATTTACAGGTCCAAAGCCCTTCCCAAAATACAGTTACTCCAATTTCTTGTAACACGATCAATATATCTAGGCTGAGGATGCTAGTGTGATCAGAGCCTTGGGAGAATTAGATATGGAAATATTTCCTAAGCTTATTCATCAATCAGCTTCATACATTTCACTTTGGATAATAAGCCACGTTGGAGGAAAATGCAAGGTTCGTGCAGCAGGCTAAACCAAAATAACCCTAGGATTGTTTAGCAGTTTGTGCCTGGCTTTTGACTGTCATTTAGTATGGAGATGTCAGTTTTGAAAAACAAAGCAAGGAAAACAAAATTAGACAGTTTAATCAACAATTTGTTATCTGGAGAGGAAATTTACCAGCTGCTAATAATGTGCAGTCTCTAAGCCAGACAGTTCCTTTGAAAAGTTAACATATAACTCCCTTTCAGTTCCCAAGTAGGGGTTTAGACAAACACTGGGTCAAATTAGACCTGAGCGCAGAAGTGGGGGATAGCGGTTAATGTTATAAGATAAAGATAGTCACTGTGGCCGTTGTTATTTAGATGGAACATACTGGAGCACTTATATTTTACTGCGTTCCATTTTCTATCTGAATGCAGTACTAATCGCAGGATTGAAAGCTATTACGTTGTGAACCTTTCTAACTGCTGACTAGAATAGACAATCACATTGTTTGGAAGCAAGTTGAATGTCCTGTAGGTTTTGCACTTTATAAGGGCAAGGAAAATATATTTTTTTTAAAAAAAGTTTCGTGGGAGAAGCAAGGACAGAGTCAAAGAATTATCAATGATGAAATAGCACCCTGGATAAAACCAGGGTGCTATTCAGCAGGTTCTGACAGGTTCTGGAGACCCTGTTTCCCCCAAAATAAGACCTCCCCTGATAATAAGCCTAATTGGGCTTTTATTTATTTATTTATTTATTTATTTCCATTTCTATACCGCCCTTCTCCAAATAGGACTCAGGGCGGTGAACAGCCAAAGTAAAAAACAGAACATACAAAATTTAAAAAACAGTTTAAAATGATTAAATATTTTGGCCGTAAATTAAAACAACCCAATTTAAAATCAATTTAAAATTTAACTCAAGCCAGCGCATGGCAATAAGACCAAGTGCTTATTTCAGGGTTCAAAAAAATATAAGACAAGATCTTATTTTTGGGGAAACACGGTAAGTGTAGGGCACATATGGAGGCTCGGGGAGGGTGAAAAACGGGCCTACCAGAAGATCGGAAAGGGAGGGCCTCTGGAGCCTGGGGAGGCCATTTTCACCTCCCACTGGCTCGAGGAAAGCCTCCGGAGCCCGGGGAGGGCAAAAACGCCCCCCTGCCATGGTGCAGGAGGCCGACGAGGCCTCACCCACCATGGCCACGCCCACCCAGCAACCAGGCTAAAATTTGCTAAAATTTTTGAAGCCCACCCCTGTTGGGGACCCCTGGATTAGAAGATCTCTGAGGCCCTTTCTAGCCCAGTGAATCTATGATTCTAGATGGTCTTCGTTTAGCAGGACTTGGCCTCTTGTCTGCAACTCTTTAAAGCAGCTGTAACATATTCCTAAATATCCCCTGGACGCAAAAGGCAGAGTTTGGCTCCTCATCCGCATCTCCCTAGGCCTTTTCCTAGCTTTGCCTGGGAATAGAACCTGGGAACAGCTTTAGAGTTGCAAGCAGGGCCACAATTTTCATCTTCACGCATTCTGAAACGCCCTTTCCAAATACAATTCAGAGCACCGCACAGCCTGCGTTTACTATTCCGAGCTCTTTTTGGATTATTGTTACAACTGCTACACTTATTATTTGTTTGCGGTGAGTGTGTTACAAGGGAGAGGGGCTTGAGGAGAAGGGGGGGGGAGGAAATCTTGCCACAGCATGCTTACCACCACACTATGTTTAAACACATTGTAAAGTGGATGTAATTGTAAACACACCGAGGGATATAATTACATGTAGCAGATTTAGTCGCTAATTCTTTGCCTTGTTTTTTTTTTTTTTCCCCTCTCCTCCTCCTCCCACCCGTCCCCCGCCCTGTGCATTTTATCAACATAATTATATTTTTTTGACTGCAGGCTAACACCCTGAAATTGACAAGCATCCATTATGAGCAGAAACTTGTTCTCTAAATTGAAAAACAATACATGCCAGGTTTCTGTGTGCCCATTGTCATAGGGAAACAGCTTTGTTCAGAGAGAGGAAAAGCTAATGATTTTGAAACAGCAGGTGACAAAACGCATTCTTTTTTTCTTTTCTTTTTTTAAACCATGCTTTCCCCTCTTATCAGTATGTTGATGAAGTCATTATGAACTGGGGTCCGTGATGGGATCGCACTTATTTTTAGCGGATAGACTTTTAATGAGTTCTATTGTGCTATCAGCCAGGTTGATTCTCTTTTTCTCTCTCTTTCTCTTCATTCAGAAACCCCCAGTATTGAAAAACTACTATCAAAAGATTGGAAAGACAAGCTCCTTGCCATGGGATCAGGGAACTTTGGAGAAATAAAAGGTAACGCTTATTTCTATTCACAAAAGAATAGAATGGAATGGAAGAAAAAGAAAAGAAAAGAAATTGGAGTGCAGGTAGTTTTCAATTTACAACCGTCCGTTTAGGGACCAATCCAGTGGTGGGTTTATTTATTTATTTATTTATTTATTTATTTATTTATTATATTTCTATACCGCCTTTCTCCCGTAGGACTCAAGGCGGTATACAGTCAAGAAAAATATAGACACACAAACATCATAAAATTGCTAATTAATTAATTAATTGGTGGGTTTCTACTGGTTCATCCCGGTTTTGGCAAACCGTTAGCGGTGGTGGCGGGAGGCTCCACCCACCCACTCGGACGTCATCATGGACTCTCTGTGCATGTGTAGAAGGTTCTGTGCGTGCGCAGAACCACCACCCGCACACACGCGCTCACAGTTCCAAACCAGTAGCGAAGGTAAGTGAAACCCACTAGTGGACCAATCGGAGTTAAAACAGCACTGAAAAAATTGACTTATGGCCGGTTTTCACACTTGCAACTTATATCCCAATAGTCGCGTGATCAAAATTCAGGCGCTTGGCTACTGGCATGTAATTTATGACATTGCAATCTCTCAGGGTCGTGAGTTCACCATTTGCACAATCTTCCCAGATGGCAAAATCAATGGAGGAAGCCAGATTCGCTTATTGACTGCATTATTCACTTAATGATTGCAATGTTTTGTTTAACAACTATGGCAAAAGGGTTGTAAAATGGAGCAAACGCACTGAACAACTGCCTTGCTTAACCATGGAAATTGCGGGCTCAATTGCTGTCGTAAGTCAAGGACTACCTGTAAATATGATGAGTTGTATTGGCCATGTGTTTTTCACTTCATTTTGTCCTCCTTCATCTGAGATTAGGACCGTCATCAGGGCATGGTAAAAATTGGCCTTATTGTCCTGTTAAAGCTGAAACTCTTGTATCTTTGTCACAGCAGCTGTATAAATATAGAATCATTGAATCATAGAATAACAAAGTTGGAAGGGACCTTGGAGGTCTTCTAGTCCAACCCCCTGTTTAGGCAGGAAACCCTACACCATTTCAGACAAATGGTTATCCAACATCTTCTTAAAAACTTCCAGTGTTGGAGCATTCACAACTTCTGCAGGCAAGTCATTCCATTGATTAATTGTTCTAACCCTCAGGAAATTTCTCCTTCGTTCTAAGTTGCTTCTCTCCTTGATTAGTTTCCACCCAATTGCTTCTTGTTCTGCCCTCAGGTGCTTTGGAGAATAGCTTGACTCCCTCTTCTTTGTGGCAGCCCCTGAGATATTGGAACACTGCTATCATGTCTCCCCTAGACCTTCTCTTCATTAAACTAAACATACCCAGTTCTTGCAATATGATAATATATAAATGTAATATAAATATAAATAGATAAATATATATATGATAATATGATAAATAAACAAATATAGACCCATTTCTCCATCTCTCTGCTGACTGGCATGTTACTTAGATCATGGGGGCTTTGCTTCAAAATTTGATCCCAAGATTGAAAATTGAGATAGAGGAAATTTATTTGGTCAAGACCTCAAGGCACTTTCCTGCTCTTCAAAATTAGCTTCTCCTTCTCTTTGGAAGAAGACTTGTCCAAGGGAACAACATATCAGTCATGATGGATGCAATTTTATATACACACATACGCACGTATTGTATTTATATCAAACTTTTTACTAAAAAGTTTCTGGTAGATTGCTACTTTAAAATCATGCGCCAGTGGCTAGGAACGTTGGAATCAAGTTTGTGGGCAACCAATGAAAATAAATATAAATATTGATAAGATTAAAAATAGCAGTTGCCCTTTTAGGCATTTGCCAAGACTCATGTCCTAACAGAAACCCTGTTTTACCCTGTTAGGTTTCTTTTAAGCAAAGGAGTATTAATGAGAGCAATGAGAAGACACTGCAACCTCCTCTTGCATCCTTCTTTGCTGCTGTAATTACTATAAATCACTCTTAAGTAATTGGCATAGCTGATCTAATGTAGGGAAAAAGCTGTGGGAAGTGGACTAGAAAATCTCTGATGAGTAGCCTCTTACAGCTAAAACAGTCATTTGTTTGCAGCCTGATTTTCTTAATTTGCTGGCTGAAGGCTGAATCAAAGAGGTAGTCAAGAAGAGGAAATCAAGAGTCCATCTTAGGGTCCTGCTAAAAGGATCTGGTTTCACAAGGGAGATTCATGAGACGCTGGAGAAGAATCTCAGTTGCAAACAACAAAGAAGGGGTCAAAGGGCAAGTATAACTCTGCAGAGCAGAGTATCTCTCTCCCCCCCACACCCACCCAAACAATGCCTAATTCCTCTCCTGGCAAAATTCTAATGCTGTCAGTTCCTAAATTAAGAGCTTTGGTGGTGCAGCGGACTAAAGTTCTGTTAAGTAACACTTAGCTGTCAGCTGCCTGCAATTACTGCGAATTCAAATCTCACCAGCTCAAGGTTGACTCAGCCTTCCATCCAGTGGTGGGTTCCTCCCGGTTCGGTCCAGTTCGGCCGAGACGGTAGCGGTGACGATATGACGTCACCGAACCGGTTCTCCCCCCCTGCCCTCCCACCCACGTTATTCTTACCTTTTATTTGGTCCCACCCCCAATCTATTGCTGCCTCCTGAGTCCCAGCTGATGACTAGAGGGGAAAAAAACTGTTTAAACTCTTGCTGCGGGGCTTCAAAGGGCCGTCCTACAGCTGATCAGTGTTAAAAGCAAACAAATGAGTCGGGTCGTAAGTCCGAGGATTGGTCGTAAGTGCGAGGACCTTCCAGAAATGACTCTGACCAGCTAGCCACGCCCACCTAGTCACATGACCTCCAAGACACACCCACAAAATAAGCCACACCCACAGAACCGGTAGTAAAAAAAATTAGAACCCACCCCTGCTTCCATCCTACCAAGGTAGGTAAAATGAGGACCCAGATTGTGGGGGCAATAAGCTGACTTTGTATAATAAAGAACACTGCTTGGGGGGGGGGAGGTGAAAGCCCTACTAAGCAGGTATATGCAAAAGTATGAAGGTTATTGCTTAACGCATTGTAAGCCGCCCTGAGTCTCTGGAGAAGGGTAGCATATAAATCGAACCAATAAATAAATAAATAATAAATAAATTCAGCTGCTCCGTATATTTTTCACTCAGTCGCTTCCACTCTTTTGGATCTGAAGAAAAAGCAGATTCCAGCAAATCATCATCTCTAGTTGTGTCCATAATGATCATCTCCCCCGCCCCCCCTGCCCCCCTCCCCAAAAAAGCTGGCTGAGATGTTATTGTCTCGTGTAAGTCCTGCTTTTAAAGAGAGGCCAGATTTTCCTCGTTAGAGAATTCATCATTGAAAGACACGACACTCTGACTAAACTTTTCCCAGGGGAGGACAAATGTGGTTTTTAACTGAAAAAGAGAGGTAAAATGGTGGGGAAATTGGTAAGCAGAAGGAGAAGAGGGGTAGAAGAAGACTTTACTAAAGGCCTGGTTTCAGACCTTCAGAACAGGGGTGGGTTCTAAATTTTTTTACTACCGGTTCTGTGGGCATGGCTTATTTTGTGGGTGTGGCTTGGAGGTCATGTGACTAGGTGGGCATGGCATTTCTGGAAGGTCCTCGCACTTACGACCAGTCCTCACACTTACGACCCGACTCATTTGTTTGCTTTTAACACTGATCAGCTGTAGGGCGGCCCTTTGAAGCCCCACGGCAAGAGTTTAAACAGTTTTTTTTCCCTCTAGTCATCAGCTGGGACTCAGGAGGCAGCAATAGATTGGGGGTGGGACCAAATAAAAGGTAAGAATAATGTGGGGGGGTGGGGGGGCGGGGGGGAAGAACCGGTTCGGTGACGTCATATCGTCACCGCTACCAGCTCGGCCGAACCGGGAGGAACCCACCACTGCTCCAGAAGTTCCAATAAAGGGGAATATTTATAGTTCAAGATTGAAAATGAGGGGTCCTTGGTGTTCTCTGAGCTTGATTGTTTTCTTGAAGACATTTCATTACCAAACTAGGTAACATTATCAGTGCTACCTAGTTTGGATAGTGAAAGATCTTCAAGAAAACAATCAGGCTTAGAGAGTATCAAGGACCCCTCCTTCAGAAATGTTTCTGCTCCATCACCTTGAGAAGAAATTGGACAACCATGTGTTTGAACTCGTATAGCTTCAGCAGGGGGTTGGACTAGAAGACCTCCAAGGTCAGTGGTGGGATTCAAATAATTTAACAACCGGTTCTCTGCCCTAATGACCAGCTGGGTAGGCGTGGCTTGGTGGTCATGTGACTGTGTGGGCGTGGCCAACTCAATGGGCATGACCAACTCACGTTGCTGGGCGCTTCGCCTTAGCTGTTACAATGTAATAAGGATTAACCAGAGAAGCAAGAAAGATTAGGCTAGAAACAACACCAGAATGTTTCCTTCCTGCCTTCCTTACAGGATTAGCCCTGTAAAGTGGAAAAAAACAAAATAAGATTTCTTCCAACAACCGGTTCTATGAACTGCTTAGATAGTTAACAACCGGTTCTCCCGAATAGGTGCGAACTGGCTGAATCCCACCACTGTCCAAGGTCCCTTCCAACTCTGTTCTTCTTTTATTGCTTTTGCTACTAACTGAATGTCAACTGGAGAAATTGGTCATTCCAATAGCAGAAGGGTCATCAACCTTTCGGACCTCAGGGACCACTAAATTCATAATTTTAAATCCCGCGGACCACTAATATCATCTGCCTAATGACCAGCTAGGTGGGAGTGGCTAGGTGGGCATGTGACTGGGTGGGCATGGCCAAGTTGATGTTACTCACGTTGAGCGGCACCTCACCAGCCTCTATTCACCCCTCCCATCCCATCCACTCCTCGCCTCCCCACCCAGGCTCCTTAGGGCCCCAACAGGAAGCAGTTGTTGGAGCTAAGCAGCCACCATGAGAAAGAGTTGGCAAAACATCTCAGTTCAAATTGGACCTGACCGAGAAGGAGGCTTAGTAGAAGCACCTCACTAAGGACTATGAGCATAGGGAAGACCTGCAAAGCCAGGTACAGGCGCCTGGAGGCTCAGCGGGCTGAGATGGTCCGCCAGTTCCAGACCATGATGCAGTCCCACTGGAACGAGGCCCTCTGGCTCTTTGCCACCAGCGATGTTTCCCTTCGCCCAAAGCCCGGCACCAGGAGGCCGAAGCAGACCCCAAGTCAGAATGTCTGCCCCCCTCCGACCCACACAAAAAGACCCCAAAGGGGGAGACTCTCTGCAGTAACACAAACGTTCATTGCACATATCTGGCCCAGGGGCCGTAGTTTGAGGACCCCTGATTTAGTGCAATATAAAAAATGCAAATAATGTTTCTGGGGACCACTGACATTTTATCGCAGACCACCAGTTGGTGACTACTGCAATAGCAGAAACCAAGGTGTTGAGTGGATAAATGATTTTAGCTTGCCCTTCTCTACCATGTGCACTCGGGCCTTCACAAAGAGCAACAAGCCAAACTCTGTTACGGCAAAGTTTGCCGAAACAACACTGCAGCCATTCTTATTTGTCCATGTATTGGAGGTCTTCTTTCTTCATGAACAGGAGGTCATTATTAAATATTTTCCAGCTCTTCTATTTAATTAATTGCTTGATGTGTTTACCTTGGTCGTGCCCACTTTGGATAAAATAGGGCATCAGACATATTGGGGAGGGGGGGGAGGAGTTTCAAAATCTGCAAGATGACAAGCGCAGCATCAAGATAAAAGCCTCCTCCCCTGCCCCCCCTTCCCCCACTTTGTACATCATCCCTGGACTCAACTCATGAAAATTTCATTGAATTTCTCTCTACTTTTGAGAAAAAAAAGAACAAAAGTAGCCTGTCTTTTCATAGAGAAAAATACAACTTTTCTGTCTGCCTCTGATGTACGCATTGATTGGTTTGCACCCTGATTCCCGTCTGCTTCGTAAGACGCTCCTAGGATGCTTCGTGAGATGCCTCCATAAGGAAGAGATGGAGAGAAAGACAGATTCCCAGGTTGTGTATGCAAGCATTTCAGATTCAGTACAGGTAGTCCGTTATTTATGACCACAATTGAGCCCAAAATTGTTAAGTGAATTTTGCTCCATTTTACAATCTTTCTTGCCACCATTGTTAAGTGAGATCACTGCAGTTGTTAAGCTAATACGGGTGTCAGCAACCTGCAGCTCTGGAGCTGCATGCAGCTCTTTGGGCCCTCTGCTGTGGCTCCCTGTTGGGTGAGCCCATCACTGGCTATCCCCGCCCCTCGCCCTCCCCTCCCAGTCACTCCTCGCCTAGCCTGAGGAGGTAAGGGCAACAGCGGGTGATGGAGCCTTGGTGGTGCAGCGGACTAAAGTGCTGTTAAGTAGCACTTAGCTGCCAGCTGCCTGCAATTACTGTGAGTTCAAATCTCACCAGGCTCAAGGTTGACTCAGCCTTCCATCCTTCCGAGGTAGGTAAAATGAGGACCCGGATTGTGGGAGCAATAAGTTGACTTTGTATAATAAAGAACACTGCTTAGGGGGGGGGCTAAAAGCCCTACTAAGCAGGTATATACAAAAATATGAAGACTATTGCTTAACGCATTGTTAAGTCTCCAGAGAAGGGCGGCATATAAATCGAACCAATAAATAAATGGAGAAGCGGCCAGGGCAGAGACGGACAGAGACAGAGACAGGGGGAGAGAGAGAGACAGAGAGATACAGAAAGAGAGGGGGAAGGGAAGGGGAGAGAGAGAGAGACGTCAAAAGGGTTTTGTGGTTCCTGGTGTTTTTTAACAACCAGTTTTGTGCTCTAACGACCGGCTGGGTAGGCGTGGCTAGGGGGGGATCATGTAACTGGTGGAAGTGTTGAGTTGGCCATGCCCCCCAGGTTTTGTGGCTCCCGGTGTTTTCTTTTCTGTGGGAAACGGGTCCAAATGGCTCTTTTGAGTGTTTAAGGTTGCAGACCCCTGAGCTGCTAGTAACACAGTTGATAAGTGAACCTGCCTTCCCCATTGATTTGCTTGTCAGAAGGTCGCAAAAGGTGAACACATGACCTTGGGACACTGCAACCGTCATATATACATGCCAGTTGCCAAGCGTCTGAATTTTGGTCATGTGACCATGGGAGTGCTACAACGGTCGTTAAGTGTGAAAAATGATCGTAAGTCACTTTTTTCAGTCCCGTTGTAACTTCAAACGGTCACTAAATTATAAGTCGATAAGGTAAATTGTACCTAAAACTGCTCCATGGTTGCAACATTGCTATATATTTACTTGGTTTGCATTTTACGGTAATCTTTTTTTGTTTTTAATTTGATTTATATGCTGCCCTTCTCTGGAGACTCAGGGCGGCTTACAATGCGTTAAGCAATAGCCTTCATCCTTTTGTATATTTATACAAAGTCAGCTTATTGCCCCCACAAACCGGGTCCTCATTTTACCTACCTTAGAAAGGATGGAAGGCTGAGTCAACCTTGAGCCTGGTAAGATTCGAACCTGCAGTAATTGCAGGCAGCTGTGTTAATAACAGGGTACCTTAGACCACTGTACTACCAAGGCTCTTTTCATTTGCCTTTCCCAAGTCATGCCTTACATTGGGGAAAAGAAGCCCTTATAAAAATGCAATGAAGGAAAAAAAAACAAAAGAAAGATTCTTCGTGTCTTTTTTGAGTTGATTCAGTATTCACATAATTTCTTAGCTGGTAGATATTATTTTTTCTATCTCAAATTCGCCCCATAGTGAGATCAGGTGATAATTTAATGCAGGGATGGGGTATTCTGGCTCTTTTACAATCTGTGAACTTCAACTCCCAGAATTCCTGAGCCAGCGTGGAACTGGACCCTGGAACACTAGTGCAAACGTCATAAGTATGAACCAGTTGCCAAGGATCTGAATTTTGATCACGTGACCACGGGGATGCTGCAACAGTCATAAGTGTGTAAAATGGTCATAAGTGCCTTTTTTTTCTCCAGTGCTGTTGTAACTGCAAACAGTCACTAAACGAATGGTTGTAAATTGAGAACTACCTGTAGAGGAGAAATTCCTATTTAATCCTATTATATAATAGATTGTCCTTCCTTGGAGGCTTCTGGCTTATTTATTTTTTTTCTTATCTGTATGATGTGAATTTGGTGAAACATATTGCATATTGCAAGGGATCCAGGAAGAGAAATTCTGACGTTTGTTTGTTTGTTTGTTTATTTATTAATTACAAGGGTGATTTATCAGTGAGAGGGGCAGCCTATAAATTTAACAAATAAATAAAATAACACTTAGATAGCTGCCCATCTTAACAACAAACACTGGGTGCCTCCTGATCAGAAATTAAAAAATATATTAAAACTATAAAAAGCCAATGCATTAAAAACAAAAAAAAGGGGGGGGTTGCAGAGTGTGTGTGATGCACATTTAAAAAAAACCCACAAAAGGTGGAAATTCATCTGCCTATTAAGTGAATATTGTACGTTCTCACTTGCATGAGAGCAAGGCGTTTTGTTCCTGGTATTTATGTTTTCACGGATCGATTTTACCGGTTAATAGAAATGATCACAACTGTATTATGAAACAAAAATGTATTACAAAAAACACATTACAGTTTATGTGGTCTCTACACTAAGCATCAGGAAGTCCAATCCTATCCCAATCACGGAAGCAATCCTAAATGCGGAAGACTGCCAACTTGATTGCTTATAAAAGTAAAAAATATAATATCTATGATGAAATATCTGTCGGAATGCTCTTCTTCCAATACCAGCTTTGGATCTATGTGTGAGGAAGCTGAACCGAAAAATCACTGTAAACATCATCTGTGCTGAATTTCACAAATTCATGAAGTGAGAATCCTTAATCAAGAACATATTCCAAGTGTATCGGAGAAGCCCTGGAATTTCAAATATACAAGGCATCAAAACTAACTTGATATGTTGTACATCTCCCTGTCAATATATGTACACATTTGGGATGAATTCAGGGCCTTGTTTCCTTCAGAAGAGCAAAGTCAGTGAAGCCAGCTCTGGTTTATGACATGTCACTAATAATGGGCATTTAAGCACATTATGCTGCTTCGGAGGTTGTGTCCTCCTTTGTCAAATGGAGCATGGCCAGCATTTTTTTTTTAGTGAAAATTATTGTAAACATGTAAGAAAAGCTACCTCTTTTTAGCAAGCAGCACAAATCTATTAGATTCTAGTTTTTCAGAGGCGATCCTGAAAATTTTCCTTCTCAGCTGGCTTTGTCATTTTGAAATACAGGTAGTCCTTATTTTACAACCACAATTAAGCTCAAAATTTCCATTGCTAATTGTGACATTTGTTAAGCGAGATTTGCCCCATTTTATAACCTTTCTTGCCACAGCTGTTAAGGGAATCGTTGCAGTTGTTCAGTTAGTAACAGGGTTGTTGAGTGAATCTGGCTTCCCCATTGATTTTGCTTGTCAGATGATTGCAAAAAGTGGTCACAAGACTCCAGGACAAAAAAATGTGAAAAACAGTGAAAAGTGTGAAAAAAAAGTGTGGAAAACGGTCACGTCACTTTTTTTGATGCTTTTGTAACTTCGAATGGTCACTAAATGAAAATTTGCAGATGACACCAAGCTGGCAGGAATAGCCAACACTCCAGAAGATAAGCTTAAGATTCAGAAGGATCTTGACAGACTTGAACATTGGGCGCTATTTAACAAAATGAAATTCAATGGTGAAAAAAGTATGTTTCTACATTTAGGCAAGAAAAACAAAATGCACAGGTACAGTATATGTGGGACCTTGCTCAATAGTAGTAACTGTGAGAGGGAACTTGGAATCCTAGTGGGCAACCATTTAGATATGAGCCAGCAGTTTGCAGCAGCTGCCAAAAAAGCCAACACAGTTCTGGGCTGCATAAACAGAGGGACAGAATCAAGATCACGTGGAGTGTTAATACCACTTTATAATGCCTTGGTAAGGCCACACTTGGAATATTGCATTCAGTTTTGGTCACCACGATGTAAAAAGGATGTGGAGACTCTAGAAAGAGTGCAGAGAAGAACAACAAAGATGATGAGGGGACTGGAGGCTAAAACATATGAAGAACGGTTGCAAGAACTGGGTATGTCTAGTTTAATGAAAAGAAGGACTAGGGGAGACATGATAGCAATGTTCCAATATCTCAGGGGTTGCCACAAAGAAGAGGGAGTCAAGCTATTCTCCAAAACACCTGAGGCAGGACAAGAAGCAATGGGTGGAAACTAATCAAGGAGAAAAGCAACTTAAAACTAAGGAGAAATTTCCTGACATGTAGAACAATTAATAAGTGGAACAACTTGTCTCCAGAAGTTGTGAATGCTCCAACATTGGAAGTTTTTAAGCAGAGGTTGGATAACTATTTGTCTGAAGTGGTGTAGGGTTTCCTGCCTAAGCAGGGGGTTGGACTAGAAGACCTCCAAGGTCCCTTCCAACTCTGTCATTATATTAATATTGTTAGAAATGTTTCTGCCTACACCAGAAATTAGACTTAATATATTTTTGATTCAAGTTTGTATATAGCTTTTGGACAGATCTGAAATCAAGTGATGTTCACCAGTGTTTTCAGAGTCAGAGAAGCAGAAGCATGTAATATATAGTTTAGTTCTTGCCTTACCTTTTCATGTACAGTAAATGCTGGTTAGCAAGAAACTCTAACCATCAATCTCATCCAATTGTGATCAGTTTTGTCTTGGACAAAATTTACTTTTCCCTAACTCCAGATTTAAAAGAACACAATGCAGGCAGAAATTCTGGTTTTAACATGCCTAAACACCATCTACTAAATCTCTGTTAGTTTAAAAAATCAATGTGTGCTTGGAAGGTGTGGCTCAAAGCATCAGCAATGGATATTTACATCAAGCTGTCTCTCATATATGACAGTATTTACTTTGCCCTAAACTAAAGATAGGCCATATGGGTTTTCTTACAGGTTTTTTTTTTTTTAAATAAAAATCCCACTTTTATAACTGCCAATAATGGATTAAGAGAAATAATCTGTTCAGTGACACTATAGCTCATCGGTGTCTATGAATTAAAGACACATGTTACATAGATCCTATGTATGGATTAAAACGGATAATCTGTTAGGTGACATGCAGAATCATGAGATAAAGAGTCTCTAGGCAGAAATTCTGTCTATGGGCTGGAATGGATCATTCGATTTAAGTAATACCAGACAAGTTGAAAGACCAGGAAAGTGAGCATGGTTGGGGGTTAGGGTGAAGGGGGCTCTTCTCGATTTAGGAAGAGTAATCAATTATGTGCTACTTAGGAGCCTGTCATCTGGAAGCTGGAATCAAAAGTCTGAAGGGTTTCGGCATGATCTGCTTTTGAAGGAGGAGAAGCAGAAACAAGGAGACTAATCAGTAGGATAATGTTTTAAGTTTTAAACCTTTGGCTAATGCAGCTCAAATGCTTTAGAAGCAGCAATCTTTTTGCAGATGTGGAACTATTTAAGGTCTCTTGCAGTTAGAAGGGTTCAGAACTATCAGGGCCTCTTTGATTGTCAGCCTTGTTCTTTTTATTCCCCCCCCCCGCCTTTTTTTTCAGTTGGGGAAACAAAAAAAAAGGGAGGGGGCAATTTTGCACAATGATGTGATGCCATGTGTGAGGACATCATGGCTTCTGTCAGGAATTTACCTAGAGAACAGCCAATGTATTTATTTAGTCTGAACCAGGGATGGGCTTCAAAAATTTTAGCAAGGGGTTCTCTGCGCGGTTGCTGGGTGGGTGTGGCCATAGTGGGCGTGGCCTAGTCAGCCTCCTGCACCATGGCGGGGGGTGGGGACGTTTTTGCCCTCCAAGGGCTCCAGAGGCTTTCCTCGAGCCTCTGGGAGGGCAAAAACGGCCTCCCCAGGCTCCGGAGGCCTTCTGGAAGCTAGAAATGGGCTCATTTTCGGCCTTCACAAACTTCTGGTAGGCTCTCCCCGAGCCTTCGCAAGCGCCCTGCACTTACCTGCATCCAAAACGGGCCGCGTGGGGACTCCTGGGAGGGGAGGGGTGGGGTAGGCAGGGCCAGCCAGGAGTGGGATTTGGGGGTTCTCCAAACTGCACAGAATCTTAGCTAGAGGTTCTCCCGAACCCCTGCAAACTCCCAGCAGCCCATCCCTGGTCTGAAGTGAATAAATTCATGAAGAACAGACCTAATCAAGACAAGGTTTCTTCCAAATCAGGAACAACATGCTTCCAAGTTCCCGTTGCAGGGAACAATGGTGGGAAGATATAGGTCTCCATTATTTTGCTTGTCAGCACCCCAAAAACACATCTTGTTGGCCTTTTGAGAAACACAATGCTGGACGAAAAGTTGTCTTAGCCTGATCCAGTGAGGTTATTCTTAAATCTTTACCTTCTGATGACATCCTTATGGATACCGGTAAATAAAATTGCAACATCTCTTCCTAGCTGTTGTGTTAGATTCTCTTAATATTGATTTGAATAGCTGGCCAATTAATTTTAACCTGTTTCAAACCACAAATGCTTGGAGGAATGTTGCTATGCCGTTTGTGTCTCTCCTCCTTCTGCCAGAATTATTTAGGCAGATTTGATTGGCAGGAGAAAGTTTGTAGTTTTATTTCTCCTTCGTATTCATTTTGGATCTGGTTGTCTTTTTTTTATTGACCGAGACTTGGCTGTTCCCTGCCTTTTGTGATCCTTCCTTAACTCTCCCATGTCTTACCTTTAGCATAATTCATGTTGGGCTTTGCGTCCAGCCTACCTATAATTTTTCAGCTATTTCAATCTGGCCTTTCATTCCGTCCATTCATACCTTCAACAACTGTAAAACAAACAAAGAAAAAGTCTTTCTTTTTTTCTCTCTCTCTCTTTGCTACTTGTCTGTCTGTGTCTCATCTTGTGCTGGGTGAGTCATCTTCACTGCATGAATGGATCTGATACAGTGCACAATAGTTGGACTATTGCGTGTACTGCAGATTATATCTTTAGTTCATGGTATATTATTTACATCAGTGGTTCTCTGCTCTTGCTCCTTGTTACAAATGAAAGGAGACATATTGCCAACTGTCTGGGAATACTTGGATCCCAGCCTTAGTGCTTCTGGAGAGGATGAATCCGGCTCCATTCAGCCATTTGTCTGAATGCTTAGAGAACTGAGTAGGACAACATGGTTCCTGTCTCTAACTTCTATTCATTCAGGAGAGAAGTCATTTAGTGACCAGAATTGGGACTGGCAACTCAACCATTAAGCCATGGGTGTCAACCTCAAAGTCCGGCAGCCGGATCCGGACCACAGGGTGCTAAGATCTGGCCCATGGGGCTACCTTGGAAACAGCGCAGGACCGGCCCACAGTGCCTCTGCCAGCGAAAATGGAGCTCCCTCCTTCCGTTTTTCCTGACAAGAGGGCAGAGGTGAAATTCAGCCGGTTCATGCCGGATTGCACAATACGGTAGGGGTGACTGTGCGAAGCCCCGCTCACCCGCGTGGATGTCACGACATGCCTTTTTTGTGATGATTTTCAGCCTCTGTGCATGCGCAGAAGGCTTTGCACACGTGTGGACAATGGCACACGCACATTTGCACGTGCACATTTGTGAACCGGTAGGGAAGGTAAGTGAATTTCACCCCTGGCAGAGGGTTGCAGGAGGCCGTCACAGCTGAAAACGGACCTCTGGAGCCCGTTTTTGCTGGCAGAGCACTTGGGCCACCACAGGCGCCCCCAAAACAAGTGATGTTAAGCTGGGCATGCTCCACCCTGGCCTCGCCCCCCTGGCCCCCCAAGGTCAAACGCGGCCCTCAATGAAATCGAGTGTGACCCCCCTACATTAAGCAATGTAGGCACTTAAGTTGCCAAGCACCTGGATCGTGTTTCTGTGACCACAGAGACGTTGCAACGGTCATAACTTAGAACAGCCACTAAATGAATGGTATGTGATACTGGGGACTAGCTGTATAGTCATTTCTAAGAGTTTTTTAAAAAAACTGCAGAATCCTAGAAAAGGCTAACCTTGCCATGAAGCGATGCTAATAAGCTTGCAGAAAAGAAAGTACAGGTAATCTTTGAATTACGACCACAATTGATCCCAAACTTTCTGTTGGTAAGCAAGGTAGTTGTTAAGTGAATCACCGTAGTTGTTAAGTTAGTGACATAGTGGATAAGTGAAACCGGCTTCTGCATCAACTTTGTTTGACTACAGTTCCCAAAAGGTGATCATATGATCCTGGGACACTGCAACCACATATATACATGCCAGTTGCCAAGCAGCCAAATTTTGATCACATGACCATGGGGTCATGTCACTTTTTTCAGTGCCGTTGTAATTTTCAATGGTCATTAAACAAATGGTTGTAAGTTGAGGACTGTGTGTAGTCATTTAACCAAGGGTGGGCTGCTGGGGGTTCGCAGGAGTTCGGGAGAACCTCTAGCTAAGATTCTGTACAGTTCAGAGAACCCCCAAATCCCATTCCTGGCTGGCCCCTCTCACCCTGTCCTGCCCCTCCCCTCCCAGGAGTCCCCACACGGCCTGTTTTGGATGCTGGTCAGTACAGGGTGCGCGCGGAGGCTCGGGGAGGGTGAAAAACAGGCCTACCGGAAGTTTGGGAAGGCTGGAAACAGGGCCGTTTCCAGCCTCCAGAGGGCCTCCGGAGCCTGGGGAGGCCGTTTTCGCCCTCCCGGAAGCTTGAGGAAAGCCTCCGGAGCCTGGGGAGGGCAAAAACACCTTCTCCCCACCGTGGTGCAGGAGGCCGACTAGGCCACACCCACCATGGCCGCGCTCACCCAGCAACCGGGCGGAGAACCCCTTGCTAAAATTTTTGAAGCCCACCCTTCCATTTAACAGTAAGGATACCCAGAGCAGATGTCAAGGTGTGGCCGGCTGGTTTTCATAA
This sequence comes from Pantherophis guttatus, assembly GCF_059756535.1. NCBI lineage: Eukaryota > Metazoa > Chordata > Lepidosauria > Squamata > Colubridae > Pantherophis > Pantherophis guttatus. Next base: position 10,140,977 of record NC_142069.1, on the reverse strand, counting down.
TAAAATGAACAGGAGTGGTGAGTGGACGTAATGGACTATGGGTAGCCCGTGAGGAATGGGGGAATGAACTATGCATGCTTTTGCGTGGGAAGCCCAGAGCTGGTTTTGCTTCTTCTGTGCCAATGTGGATTTATTCAGTAAAGTTTAAAGTTGAATCCATGAAATCTTTAACGGATGCTCGCTTTCTAAACAGTGTTCAAAGACTTTATTTTTAAAACGGAGTGAGACACTTTCTGCATAGGTTCAACGCATCCCTTTGCTACCTGGGGCCTGATAGCTTGTGGTTGACTCTTTTATGAAATCAAATCTTTAAGTCCTGTTTCATTTTATTTTGTTGCTGTGGAATCCAAGTCAGAAATTGGAAGTGGATCTTGCCACCATGAAATCTCAAATTTTGATTTAGAGTCTGATTTTCTTTTCTTTTCTTTTTTTTTTTTGATTTTAAAAACAAACTTTATTCAATATAAAAAGATAAAAGATTGTACAAAACGTTCTTAATTCTAAAAAAGAAGGTACAATTCTAAATTACATATATACTAAAAAAACTAATAAAGAGGATTATCTATCTATATTTGAACATGTAAATACATATATACATTAACCTTAATTTCTTAATGACGGTGTACATTTGTTATCCTTAATTTCTTACTGTATTTGACTTTAATTTTTTTTTCTTTCGATTGATCCATTCATACCATCTGTCCCATATTTTGTAATATTGTGAGTCTTCCTTGTTGTTTAATTTTAAAGTTAATCTATCCATTTCTGCACATGTGAATAGTCTGATTTTCATGGATGTGCCCCTAAAATTCTGAGTAGCGGATTGACTCCGGTCTTAAGAGTCAATCAAGAGCCTTGGTAGTACAGGGGTTTAAGGCACCCTGTTATTAAGCTGGTTATTAAGACCAGCTGCCTGCAATTACTGCAGGGTTCGAATCTCGCCAAGGCTCAAGGTTGACTCAGCCTTCCATCCTTTCTAAGGTAGGTAAATTGAGGACCCAGTTGTGGGGGCAATAAGCTGACTTTGTATAAATATACAAAAAGGATGAAGGCTATTGGTGAGCACATTGTAAGCCGCCCTGAGTCTTCGGAGAAGGGCGGCATATAAATCAAATTAAATAAAAAAAATAAAAATAAATAAATAAATAAAAGACAAGTGCGAATCCAGCCAAAACATCGAAGGCCCAGTGACTTCAGCATTTGCCTGAGCTGTGGGTGCAGTGTTTCTAAAGCTAAATAGATCTGTGGACTGGAGAAATCCTTCAAAAGGGGAGTCGTGGTAGTCCCATACAATTGGGAGATGGAACACACACTTCAATTCAGTAGGAGATAATGAAAGTAGTGTTTAACTCTCTTGCTGAAATTAGCACGGGGTAATAAGGCCGTGTTTTGTTTGGATGCCATCCCTCCTTATTAAATCTGGCAATATTACAGCGGTAACAAAAGCCTACGGTAATGTCGTATAATTCAGCCCATCACCAAAATAGTGGAAGGTGATTTTGAGATATCCCTACAACCTGCAGTTACCGGTGCCAGATTTTGCCCCATGCTGAGATCTTTCTTCCCCTGTCTCTCTCTTTTTCTCTCCCCCATAATATCCTCTTTTGAATTTGGCATGCATTCTTTTCAGGAGAGGGCTGGAAATCGATCCGATGCCATTCTTGCTGAAATGGGAAATTATCTCGCGGCTTTCTTAGGCCTCGTTTCTGTTTGACTTTCTTTACCGTCTGTTGTTTTAGCCCTTTCTATACCATCACTCCCGCTGTGCATCTTAGCGTGCAATATTAAAATGCATGTTAAAACCCCTTGAAAGAAAACTTAAAACAATTTAAAAAGTCAAGCGCAGTAAAATATCAAAACATTAAAAATATATATCTCTGTCCATAAGTTAGTGGTGTTGAACCCCCCACCCTGGGATTGCAAGGGGAGTCGAACGAAAGTGTTTTTAGCACTGATCATTGCTAAAATGCATTTGCATTTACATTGAAATGTGCTTTAAACTAGAAGAAGGCTACTCCACAGAGCAGGGGTCATAATTAGCAGAGATTTATACAGGAGAAGTCATTTTTATTTTATTTATTTTATTAGTCATATTTCTATGCCGCCCACTCTCCGAGGACTCTGGGCGGCTTACACCAAAGACAGTATATACTAAATAGCATATTGCTCCCAACAATCTGAGTCCTCATTTTACCCACCTCGGAAGAATGGAAGGCTGAGTCAACCTTGAGCTGGTGAGATTTGATCCGCTGACCTGCTGAACTAGCAGTCAGTTGAAGTAGCTGCAGTACTGCACTCTAACCACTGCGCCACCTTGGCTCTTATTTTGTCAGGGATCCTGCTCCGAGTACTTCAAGAGGTTATAAATATCTTTTATGGGGGGTCCTTGATGCTCTCTGAGTTTGGATGTTTTCTTGAAGAGGTTTCATCACCCAAAGCCACCAGCATGGATGATGTTACTTAGACGGGTAATAAAACGTCTGCAAGAAAACAACCAAGTTCAGAGAGCACCAAACTTTCAACCTTGAGTTACAAATATTCTCCTTTATTGATAACCTTTATGATTTGGGATTTTGTTTTGAAGGTCGTGAGCTTCCCATGGTCATTGAGAGTTGGGTGGCATATAAGTTTTATGATGATGATGATGATGTTCACGATTATGATATCCTGAAATCAAGCTTAACTTTTAGTGATTACATGCAGTTTTCTTAGCAGCATTATGGAAAAAGCTTATTGGTATATTTTCTTTGTTAGTATATATTAAAAAAAGTCTTAACAAACAGCCCAGGAGTTCTCAATCAGTCCCCCATCCAAATACTAACCAAGGCTCATCTTGCTTAGCTTGGAGATCAGCCAAAATTGACCAGCTGTTGCCACCTGCTTAACACTTTTAACATGGCCTGGTAGATAACCAGCAGCTAGTATTGCTCTGTGGGGATGGTTGGGCACACCATATGGCACAGAGGCATTTACAGGGCAGAGGAAGAAGGTAGGGGAGATAATAAAATGTGTGTCGCCATCTCACAACCAAACCAAATATATATTTTTTTCCATTACCATGATTTGTGTCATCCCATCCAGATACCCTAGCTTTAGGCTATCCTTTAGCATATGTAACTGTTTGCAGACCAGGCAAAAAGGGAGATGGGTGTACAAAATCCAAGAATCTGATTTATTTGGGAATAAAACTAGCCCCAGAGAAGAAAGATCTGCAACCAAGTATGGAAGTCTACAAACCCTACCTTCTTCGGAGATAAGCTTTGCAAAATGCATTTCCACTGTCAGCTAAGGCAACCCAGCAAACAGACACATATTTGACTTCAAGAGAAAATTCCACCACCGAGGAATCCTAAATATGTTTAGGATTCGCCCTTCGGTTTTTCGTGGAGGCAGATGGAGAGAGCAGAACATTTTCAATCTCCCCACACGGTAAACCTAGCAACTGTCTTCACTTGCGAAATAGTTTGGTTTTTTTTTAAAAAAATGCTGAAATAACAAAGTCTAAATGCAAAATAACATTGTTGAAATCGAGCAATGGGGGGCTTCAATGAGCACTGAATACAGTCTATAAATATAGATGTATTTCATTGTTTTATTCTTAGCATCCGTTTTTCCCTTCGTGGTTTTCCTGAGTATTTCTATAACGTGCAACCCTATCAGAGCCATCCTGGGTTAAAGAGCTGTTCCCTTTTCAGTTGCTTTACCTTCTGCTGCTTGTGGGCCCATCAGTCATCATTTCATCCTGCCCTCCGTGAACTTTGATCTTCTGTGGTCTACCTAGAATTTATTTATTCATTTATTTATTCATTAAATGTATATGCTGCGCATCTCACTATTGAGTGACTCTGGGCAGCTTACAAAATCAGTTACGATCATGGGAGCTGGCACCGATCTGTAGGTGGTGAGATCAATTTTGTCTGGTGGATCGCTTGCTCTCCAACTATTTTACATGTAAAATTATCTAGGTTCAACCCCTTGTATTTCTACTTAAGGAACCCCAAGAGTAGAATGTTCAAAGGATGCCATCGCACAGACAATGGCAATCAGCCTGTAAATCAGGGGTGAAATCTACTTAACTTCCCAACCGGTTCGGAAGTGCGTGTGCGCGCTTGGACCCTCTGCGCATGTGCAAACCCTTCTGCGCATGTGCAGAGGGTAAAAAACAGGTTTTTTAACGACGACCGGGCTGGTGGGCGGAGCCTTGCGGTGCCATCGCTACCGTTTCTCCGAACTACTGGCTGCCATCACTACCGGTTCAACTGAACTGGTCCGAACCGGGAGCATTTCACCCCTGCTGTAAATGATGTGGATCACACATTGCACATCATTGATGTCCTGATGCAACGGATGAAAATAACATAATTTCCGCCTTGTTCTCCATAACCTCATCATGGTTATGATGTCATCTGGGCTTTTACCAAATACCAGTATGAAAAATACTGGTCTTATGTCTTAGAAAACTGAATAAGAGTCAACAGTGATAAGCAAAAACATATCAACAGTGTGGTACTGGGTCCTGCAGCACCATAAACAATATGTTAGGACAGGGGCCTCCAAACCTGGCAATGTTAAGACTTGTGGACTTCAACTCCCAGAATTCCTCAGCCAGCCCGAAGTCCACAAGTGTTAAAGTTGCCAAGTTTGGAGACCCCTGTGCTGGGGTAAGAGGGGTTGATGATTTTTCTATGGAGAATGACTTTCTGCTCAGGAGTCATCTGTTTGAAGAAACAGAAGCAAAATGTGAGTGAGGGCAAATGTGAGTGAGGATAAGATGGACTTATCCTATCTCCTTCCATGTCCTATCTTTTTTTCTCTCTCTAATTCTACTACTTCTTTACTCCCTTTTGGTTTCTTTCAAGCAGTAGGGAAGAGATAGATAGATAGATAGATAGATAGATAGATAGATAGACAGACAGACAGACAGACAGACAGACAGACAGACAGACAGACAGACAGATATACACAGAGAGAGAGATACAGATAGAGAGAGAGACATGATAGAGAGAGAGAGAGAGAGAGAGAGATTATATATGTGTGTGTGTGTGTGTGTGTGTGTGTGTGTGTGTGTGTGTGTGTTTTTCTTCTAACCAGGTTTTCCCTATGTAGCCAAGGTTTTTTTTTTGTAGCTCCAGCTCAGTAGAATCTCATCTACTCGGTTCTGGGCTTTTTTCTTTTCTAACACACACACACACACACACACACACACACACACACACACACACACACACACACATATATAGAGAGAGAGAGAGACAGAGAGAGAGAGACAGAGACAGAGAGACAGAGACAGAGACAGAGACAGATAGAGAGAGACATGATAGATAGATAGATAAGAGATAGATACAGAGAGAGATAGATGACATAGAGAGAGAGAGATACAGATAGATAGAAAGAGAGAGATACAGAGAGACTAGATAGATGATAGATAGATAGATAGATAGATAGATAGATAGATAGATAGATACAGATAGATAGATACATACATACATAGATACATAGAGACAGATATAGATAGATAGATAGATAGATAGATAGATAGATAGATAGATAGATAGATACAGATAGATAGATACATACATACATAGAGACATAGAGACAGATATAGATAGATAGATAGATAGATAGATAGATAGATAGATAGATAGATAGATACAGATAGAGAGAGACATAGATATACTGTAGATAGATGGATAGATAGATAGATAGATAGATAGATAGATAGATAGATAGATAGATAGATAGATAGATAGATAGATAGATAGATCTTACCAGGGACATTTAAATTAAGAAAAGAGTTGTAAGCATGCACCGTTCACTTGTGGCCTTGGTTCAGATTGTCCACCTTGTTAGATTCTGCAGTTTATTCCTGTTCGTCTACACTTCAATTATCGTTGTAATTAAAGGTATTTAACATTAGACTCCTGCAACAATTCAGACATTCAGCACAGTGCAAAAAGATTTATATATTCCTACCATAATTCCTTTCAGGGTGGATAGAATCCAATTTTGGGATGGGAAAGGGAGAAATGAAAGAATGTAGGTTGGGTAACTTTTCTAAATGATGGCTCTGACCAGGTCTCTACAGTTGGAAAAGTAGTAGAATAGCGTGTGAGAGAGTGTATTTATGACAATTGGGATGTCCATACGATCACCTTCTGCAACCTTCTGACAAGCAAAGTCAAGGGGGAAGCCAGATTCCCTTAACAACCATGTTACTAGCTTAACAGCTGCAGTGAATCACTTAACAACTGTCTTGCTTAGCAACAGAAATGTTGGGTTCAGTTGAGGTCGCAAGTCGAGTATCTATACAGACATGTGATTTGATCCAACAAAACTCCCTACATAGCTGAATTACTGCATTTAATGGCAAACATCAGATATGAACTGGGGGCTCAACTACCCCCCCACATTCTGAAGATAAGAGGCTGCCATGTGAAGGAACCCACAGTGAAAAATCAAGAGAATATTGCAAAGATAATGAGGACAGCTTAAAAGCTGAGGTTTAAAGACAGAGCTTTCCTATCAATTAAAATAACTTGAGAGGTATGTTTGGAGGTATTATATTTTCACTTATCAAAGCTGTCTTTCTCACGATCTTCAAGAGAAAAAGAGAATGCAGCAAATCTCTATTTTCTTCTGGTGACATGATCAGGCACCGGCATTTTGTACTGTGACAGTTGTGAAGTTCCCTGCATATTAAGCCCCACTGTTTCCTCTGTTTTCCAGTTAAAATTGCTGTCTAATTTTAGTAGTTATTCAAACTGAGTAGTATGGGTATATGTAAATGCAACTGTTTATATGTAATTATAATAGCAGTGATTTATTAGGTAGTTTGACGAAGAGAAAGGAAGGAAGGAAGGAAGGAAGGAAGGAAGGAAGGAAGGAAGGAAGGAAGGAAGGAAGAAAGAAAGAAAGAAGAAAGAAAGGGAAAGAGGCAGGGAGGATGGAAAAGAGGGAAGGAAGGAAGGAAAGGAGAGGGGGAGGGAGGAAGGGCCTCCGAAAATTTCATTTTATGTTTAAAAGGTGTGATGCTTTCTTTCACCCAGATTTTATTTGTATTTTTTCCCCCACTGGTTTTTTCTTAAAAAGTGCTCACCTATTTTGCTTAAGTAATAGATTTGTTAGCAAGGAGTTTGACTGCTAGAGAAAACCTGAAATAGGAATTTGTCAACCAGATCACCTTCCGTCTTGCAATGTTCAGTTCAGTCCCCTTTAAGCCCAGCTCAAACTACAAGTATTTGTTCTTTTGGTGTACCGACAAATTAAAAAGATCCATTGTGGTAGACAGAAGCCCAATAAAACATACAGCCAATCAAAAACAGCCAAGTAAACCTCATTACAATCAAAATTGTAGTTTTAATAAGACTAAAAGGTACAACAATGGAACAAAATAGTTAAAGTAGTGGTGGGCTCCGAATTTTTTGACAACCGATTCTCTGCCCTAACTGGCTGGGGGTGCGTGGCTTGTGGGGGACATGGCTGGGGGTAATGTGACTGATTGGGCGTGGCCAACTCTACATCACTTGTGTGGGTGGTACCTGTATGGGACAGGCAGGGTTGGGGAGGGAATCCAGGGGGCTCCGGAGGGAGGGTCAGGAGGAAAGAAAGATCCAACCTCTCTGTGTGTGTGTGAGTGAGAGAGAGAGAGAGAGAGAGAGAGAGAGAGAGACTGTGTCAAGCTATACTGAGAAAGCTGGCTGTGAGAGGAAGAGAAGCTGGGTTACACTCTTCCCCTCTCTGCTAGCCCCCTTATAGCAACAGAGACGGAGAGGGAGAAGGGGGCAGCAGTGGCCACTAGCATTGAAGGGAGAGTACCCCACAGAAACGGCAGCACACAGAAACGCTGCCCCCTTCTCCCTCTCCCTCTCCAATGCTGGGCGATCCCATGCGAAGAAGGGGGCTAGCAGAGAGGGAAAGAATGTGAGGTTGCTGCTTCCATGACGAGGGGATCCAGGACACATCTGGGTCTGGCTCACCTGGCTTCTCTTCATCTCACAGCCAGGTTTTTTTGGCTGTTTTCAGGCCATTTTCAGGCCGTTTTGTGGGCTGTTTTGGACCAAAAACTAGCCTGAAAATGCCCTGTTTTTGGCTGTTTTTTGACTGTTTTCAGGCTGATTTTGGGCTGATTTTGGCAAGAAAAATTGTCTTAAACGGCCCGAAAAATGGGCAGGGGTGGGGCGGGGCCAGCCGGTGGTGTGATTTGCTGGATCTCCGAACCGTGCAGAATCGGAACAACCGGTTCAGGAGAACCGGTCCAAACCGGAAGCAGCCCACCTCTGAGTTAAACAGAAGATAGAAAATCAGCAACAATTAACATTCTTCAATGCAATGTATAGAAGAGTTCTTTCTTAAATAGGCTATTCTGTAGGCTATTCTGCAAATCAGCACAGTGATTGAGAAACAGATTCTAGCAGTGGTGAAATCCAAATTTTTTTACTACTGGTTCTGTGGGCGTGCTGTGGCTTGGTGGGAGTGGCAGGTGAAGGATACTACAAAATCTCCATTCCCACCCCGCTCCAGGGGAAGGATACTGCAAAATCCCCATTCCCTTCCCATTCCTGAGGGAAGGATACTGCAAAATCTCCATTCCCACCCCACTCTGGGGCCAGCAAGAGGTGGTTTTTGCCGGTTTTCCGAACTACTCAAAATTTCCGCTACCGGTTCTCCAGAACCGGTCAGAACCTGCTGGATTTTACCCCTGGATTCTAGGCTATTTCTTACGAATTCAAGAAATCAGGGGTGTTAACTCAATGCCCGGGGCCCAGATCTAGCTTAGATTTGGCCCATGGGGCTCCCCTAGAAACAATGAAGGACTGGCCCATGGTGCCTCTGCCAATTAAAATGGAGCTCGGGAGGACCACGGGAGGCCCTCCGGAGCACCGTTTTCACTGGCAGAGGGTTGCACGAGGCCATTGCATCCAAAAATGGAGTTTGGGAGCCCGTTTTCGCAGGCAGATGGCTCGGGCCACCACAGGCGCCCCTGACAGGAGTGATGTCACGCCCACCCTGGCCACGCCCACCCTGGCCCCCTGAGGTAAAACACAACCCTGATGGGGCCCTCAATGAAATAGAGTTTGACGCCCCTGATGTAGAGCAATGAAATGACTCTCCAGGGTGGTAGGGAGGGAGTTCAAAGGAAGAAGAAATATTTATCCTCGTCCTGGCCCTCGGCATAAATCAGCTGAAGGAAGATCTGGATGTCGAAAATGGGCAGCATGAAACCCTCAGCATTAACATAAAAGACATGCACATTTTACCCTTCAAGTTCCCAGTCTAATCTGTAGTCTGGAATCCATAGAAAGAAAACATTTTACGTTTGTGGGATCTAGGCATCCAGCTCTGACGCTCTGCTATACTTAATGATGAACAATGAATTGTTTGGTTAGACCAATTATCTCTTCCAGACTTCCTTTTCCTTTTGCGGGGCAGTTGGGGAAGATATGGTGAGATCAATGCCCCCTAGCCCAGCGTTTCTCTCTCAACCTTGGAAACTTTCAAATATATGAACTTCAACTGCTAGAATTCCCTAGCCAGCCACCATCACATATTCCAATGACTCCTTGGCATAAATTTACAGAGTCTTTTGGCAGTTGCTTTGTTTAAGAGGAGTCTCCCCGAACTGAGATCCATCTACATATGCCAGAAATGGTGTCAAACATTCCTAGCTGACATATCAATCATCTCTCTCTCTCTGTGTCTCTGTCTGTCTGTCTGTCTGTCTGTCTGTCTGTCTGTCTGTCTGTCTCTCTCTCATCTATCTAATCTCTCATCTATCTATCTATCTATCTATCTATCTATCTATCTATCTATCTACCTATCTATCTATCTATCTCTAGCTAGCTAGCTAGCTAGCTAGCTAGCTAGCTAACTCTAGCTAGCTGTCATCTATAGCTATAATTTAACTATTATCTATCTAGCTATCATCTAGCTATTATCTATCTAATCTATCATCCATCCATCCATCTAGCTAGCTAGCTAGCTAGCTGGCTAGCTAGCCAGCTCTATCTATCTATCTATCTATCTATCTATCTATCTATCTATCTATCTATCTACCTACCTACCTACCTACCTACCTACCTACCTACCTACCTACCTATAACTACCTACCTCCACCCAGAAGCACACACACACACACTCATCTATCTGTCTGTCTGTCTATCTACCTACCTATCTACCTATCATCTATCTATCTCACACATAGGGATACAAACTCACATTCATCTGGAAGCAGCATTTTGGAAAATATTTTCAGCACCGTCGACATTCGTTCCAGAATCCCCCAGTTGAAATGCCAACGGAGGGCAGAGAGGGTGGTGAATAGGTCTTCTCTTAGAGCAGGGGTCTCCAACCTTGGCAACTTTACGACTTGTGGACTTCAACTCCCAGAATTCCGCAGCCAGCGCATGCTGGCTGAGGAATTCTGGGAGTTGAAGTCCACAAGTCGTAAAGTTGCCAAGGTTGGAGACCCCTGCCTTAGAGCGTGGCTATTATGTGCTTTCAAAGGAATTGGTTTGGGTGATTTGAGACAGGAGTAGGAGAACTCTCTTCTGGAGAGTTGCAAAGTAAATTGCTTTGGGTTGGTTGGCAATTGCTGCTTTGACATTTGGTTCAGATTCCATGTTTTCTCTCTTGCCTATTTCCATAGTTTTCTTCCATACTGTTTTGTCTAAATCAGGGGTCCCCAACCCCCAGTCTATGGACCAGCACTGGGCCATGGCATGCCAGAAACCAGGCCATGCAAACAAGCGAAGCCCCAGCCGCAGGATACAGGCAGCATGTAAAACCAGGAACCTCTCCAGTCCATGGAAAAACCTCTCACCATGGAACTGGTTCCTGGTGCCCAAAAAGTTGGGGGCCGCTGGTCTAAATGCTTTGATAAATTAAATTTAAAATATATGACTTGTTAATCAGTGTTTCTCTTTTTTTAAAAAAAAAAAAAACTTTATTCATTCTTAAAAAACATTTAAAACATAAAAGTTTCTCTTAGTCAAGAAACAAATTTACATATACAGTCCACAACTTCACCTACTAACTAATTTCTATTATTATTATATATACATATATACAAACCTACAGTGACATATTTCATTTTCTATCTATCTGACAGTGCAGTTTTTAAATATATTAATTTCTTCTAAATTTCATCTCTGCCCATTTCCCTTCCTCTGATTTATCCACTGGTACCGTCTATTCCATATTGTAAAATATTTTGACTCCTCCTTATCCTGTAACTCTAAAGTTAATTTGTCCATTTCTGCGCATGTGTATATCTTTTGTATTAGCTCCTGATCGGTTGGCAATCGATCTATTTTCCAAAGTTGTGCTACCGCTAATCTAGCCTCCGTAATTATGTGAAGTATTAAATATTTTATATCATTTCTAATGTTCTTTTTAATCTTTTTAAACTTGTTAATCAGTGTTTCTCAATACCTCATCTTGCAACTGAAAAAGAAGTAGCTACACTATTTTTGTGAGGGGAACAAAGAGGAAAAAGAGCTAAATTCTTTAAAATAACTTTTTCAGTGAAATATTCTTTCTGATGATTTCCATGTCCAAGTATCAAATCCATCATTGTAGCCAGGGGTGGGCTGCTGGGGGTTCGCAAGGTTTCGGGAGAACCTGTAGCTAAGATTCAGTTTGGAGAACCCCCAAATCCCACTCCTGGCTGGCCCCACTCACCCTGACCCGCCCCTCCCAGGAGTCCCCATGTGGCCTGTTTTGGATGCAGGTAAATGCAGGGTGTGCGAGGAGGCTTGGGGAGGGCCTACCGGAAATTTGGGAAGGCCAGAAACAGGCCTGGAGAGGGCCTCCGGAGCCTGGGGAGGCCATTTTTGCCCTCCCAGAGTCTCAAGGAAAGCCTCCGGAGCCCAGAGAGGGCAACCCCCCCCCCCATGGTGCAGGAAGCTGACTAGGCCACGCCCACCATGACCACACCCACCCAGCAACCGGGCAGAGAACCTCTTGCTAAATTTTTGAAGCCCACCCCTGATTGTAGCAACACCTTAGCAATAACAATAACAATAGCACTTAGAATTATATATACCGCTTCACGGTGCTTTACAGGCCTCTCTAAGCGGTTTACTGAGTCAGCATCTTTGCCCCCAATAATCCGAGTCCTCATTTTCGGAGTCTTCGGAGAGGGGCGGCATATAAATTGAATTAATGAAATTAAATTAAATTCTGACCTCAGAAGGTTGGAAGGCTGAGTCAACCTTGAGCCGGTCAGGATCAAACTCCAGACTGTGGGCAAAGTTTGCCTGCAATACTGCACTTAGCCACTGTGGCCAATAGCTCCTTATTCACCAATACTGTTTGAAATAAAAACCAGAAATGCTTCTTCTTAACTACAAACAGGTGATCATGTGCCACTGTTCTCTACGCACAAAGCGCGGCAACTGCATTTATGTGGGTTTCAGTAAAGTCAGGCACGGCAAATATATATTTTGAGGGTTTCATTAAAGCCAGGCATGGGAGGCAATGTTACTGGGTTGACAGCATAAATAGTATTTACTTGTATTATCAGAAATAATGCCATGCGTTTTCTCAAAAAAAAAGAAAGAAAAAGAAAGAAAAGAAAAGAAAAGAAAATCTCCTTTTTGCCCCTATCAGTTCTCATCCAATATGATGAAAGAGAAATTACGTTAGATGTTTATTTCATGAGAAAAGAGAATTCTAGAGAAAAAGGCCACAGGTAAAGGGCAATTTGTTTTGTGAAAGTGTTCCAGGGTTGTGTTAACGCTCTGTTTTTCATTCTGGTATCTTTTCTTGTGGGAACTTCTGCCACTTAGTCTGGAAATTGTAGACAACAACAAGGAGGCTTCGTGTTCATAAAACGCTGCAAAACAATTTTATGCATGTGTTCAAGAATTTGAGGGGTTTTTTTTTTTCCTTCCTCAAACACCCTGCCCTAAGAGCTGGTGTTTTCTTCAAGAAGTCAAAAATGCTGTGACTTTGAGGGTCAGCCAAGAGGATGACCCCACATATTGTTGGTGAGAAAACCAAGGGCACGTGGGAAGCGAAGTAGAGATAAGACAAATGTGGGGCGAAACAATGAGGGATTGAACATGGAGACTGGATAGAGAAGGGTGCATGAGTGAGAGAGAGAAATTAAAGCACATACATTGAGTAGATATGACAAGCTGAGCATACGAAGTGCCTAGTTGGGGGAAATGTCTTTTTATATAAATCTCTCACAAGCAAATAAGTAAAATTCATATCCCTGTGAATGGCAGGGCTTGGGTTGATTTTTTAAAATTATTATTATTAACAATGAAGGTATATTTTTACTTGTTTCGGACTCATGCTTACACTGATATATTTTTTTACTTGTTTTTTCCTGGCAAAATTTATATTCTCCCACCAGGTCCAGTGGAATGGAGAGCTTTTCTTTTGTGGATGGATGAATTTTTGTTGGTCTATGTAGATTTAGATGTTCCTATTGTAAACGTGGTACTGATGAGGTTTAAGAAGAACGGTTACTGGAACTGGGTATGTCTAGTTTAATGAAAAGAAGGAGTAGGGGAGACATGATAGCAGTGTTCCAATATTTCAGGGGCTGCCACAAAGAAGAAGGAGTCAAGCTATTCTCCAAAGCACCTGAGGGCAGGACAAGAAGCAATGGGTGGAAACTAATCAAGGAGAGAAGCAACCTAGAACTAAGGAGAAATTTCCTGACAGTTAGAACAATTAATCAGTGGAACAATTTGCTCCAGAACTTGTGAATGCTCCAACACTGGAGGTTTTTAAGAAGATGTTGGATAACCACTTGTTTAAAATGGTATAGGGCAGTGATTGCTAACCTTTTTGTCATCACGTGCCAAAAGCAGGGGAGCGGGGGGGTTGTGTGCGTGCCCACACCCATAATTTAATGTGCCCTGCACATGCACGTGTGGCCCCCCCCATTCCCCCCGCTTTTGGCACATGATGGCACAGTAGGCCCATTTTTCACCCTCCCCAGGCTCCAGAGGCTTTTTTGGTGCCTGGGGTGGGTGAAAACAGCCTTCCCCCCCCCCCGAGGCCCTCCAGAGGCTGGAAACAGCCCGTTTCCCGACTTCTGGTGGGACCGGAAGGCCCGTTTTTCACTTTCCCAGACTCCAGAGGCTTTCTAGGAGCCTGGGGAGGGTGAAAACGGCCTCCCCTTCCCCCCCCGGAGGCCCTCCGGAGACCAGAAACAGCCCGTTTCCCGACTTCCGGTGGGCCTGGAAGGCCCAAAAATCAGCTGGCCGGCACGCACATGTACGCTGGAGCTGAGCTAGGGCAACGCTCGCATGCCCACAGATATGGCTCCATGTGCCATCTGTGGCACGTGTGCCATAGGTTCGCCATTACGGGTATAGAGACCTCCTCCAAGATCTCTTCCAACTCTGTTATTCTTTTATTGGAACTATAACTCCAATTTCCCATTCAACAGTGGAAAATGCTAGGTGGTGTTACTACAAGAAGCTCATACTGAGTTTCCTTCAACAGATGGGGAGCCTAGCCCAGTAATAAAGCACAGTTTTGCTTGCAGAGAAATCCTGGTTCAACCTTCAGCATCCCCAGAAAGGTGGAGATATTCCCTAGTCACCTGTCTTAAACCCTAGAAACCTATTGCCAGTTAGCGTTGACAAAATTAGGCTCGTATGAATTTTTGTCCACTACTAGTCCAGAAACTGATTAAGTATACGTTTCTAGGATTTCATACATGATCCAGTTGACAAAGTACAGTAAAACATATTGATTATTATATTAGTTAAGTGTGGTCTTCATGGCATGTCTGTCAATTGCTCCATTGTTGGTGTGAAAAACCACACTTAAACCGGGCTCATCACTGTTGTGTTACGAGTCAACTATTAAGTGTTGTGTCTCAGTGATTTGAATGAAGAGGTGGATGATATGTTTATTAGTCCCAAATATTGTTATGACACAAAACTGATGGAGTAGCTAATACTCTAGAAGATCAAAACAAAATTCAGATGACCTTGTTAAATTAAAGCTAAAAATAACAGAATAAAAATCAATTGCATATGTAGGTATCGGATGGAGGATACTTAACCTGGTGGAAAAATGTGTTGGAACTGCAGACGATAACAACCGGAATATGAGTCAGCAGTGAGACTTAGCTTTTAAAAAGATAAATACAACATATGGTTGCATCGATCCAAATACGCCTTCCAAATTTCAGGACGTAATATTTTTGCTTCATGTATGGCACCGTAACTTAAAACTGGGCTTTCAGAAAGATTCACATCAAACGGAATCAGTACAGAGCAGAAAACTAAGGAAGCTACAAGGAAAGAATAAGAAAATCAGTACAGCACTTTTTTTTTTTCCTCGAGAAAACACAACTGAAAGGGACTAGCACTTTTCAAGTATTTGAAAAGATGTCACAAAGAGGAAGAGCGTGACCTGTTTTCTCTTATCCCAGAATAGAGGGGGATGGAATAAATTCTAAGAAAGTATAATGTGGTTAAAGGCTAGGGGGAAAAAAAACTCACAAACAGTAAAAGCAGCACAGGAGTGGTTCCAATTATCCAGAGAGGTGGTGGACTCCCATTCACCAAAGACTTTCAAGCAAAGGGTTGACAGTCCTCGGTCTGAGATGCTTTGATTTGAATTCCTGTATTGAGCAGAGGGTTGGACTTGATGGTTTCAGGGACCTCTTTCAATCCTCTGATCCAGGGGTGTCAAACTCAATTCCATTGAGGGCCACATCAGGGTTGTGTTTGACCTAAGGGGGGGCATGTGTGTGTGTGTGGCCAGGTGGGCATGGCCAGCTCAACATCACTCATGTCGGGGGCACCTGTGGCAGCCCGAGTGCTATGCCGGTGAAAATGGGCTCCCGAGCTCCGTTTTCGGCTGCGATGGTCTCCTGCAACCCTCTGCCAGTGAAAACGGAGCTCAGGAGGGCTGCATACGACCCTCCCGAGCTCCGGTTTTCTCTGGTTTTCTCTTGTGGGCCAGTCCTTTGCTGTTTCCAGGGCGGACCTGCGGGCCAGATCTAAGCACCACGCAGGCCGGATCCAGAGTTTGACACCCCTGCTCTAATCCTATGAATCTCTGACTTTCAACTGACAACTGTCCCTCTTTTGGGCCATAAATAACAATACGTATGGGAGGAAAAGAACTAACCATAGGAGCAATTATTATCAGTGTTTGCCTAGGTAAGTGTGAATGAGAAATGAGAAAAGGATCCTTTTCCATCCTGATGAGAAAGGATCAGCTATTATTTAGATAACCTTGAAAATGCAACTTTGGACATAGAGTTTATCCAAAATTCATGTTCATTGTACTGATGACACTGTAACCATGTCATCCCCATCTCCTTCTGCCTTCCATGTTTTCCAATATCAGGGCCTTTTCCAAGGAGTCCTCTTTTCTCATTTGGTGGCCAAAGTATTTGAGCTTCAGTATCCGCCCTTCCAAAGAACAGCTGGTTGATTTCCTTTAGGATCGACTGATTGGATCTCCTTGCTGTCCAAAGAACTCTCAAGAGTCTTCTCCAGCACCGCAATTCAAAAGCATTGTTCACCGAAGACTTTCGAGCAAAGACTTGACAGTCAGAATCAAGTCTTTTTTTAATCTTTGGCATTGTGGTGTTAGGAATGTGCAGCAAACCGTATCTTGCTGAATTCCATTTCAGAGAAAAAGAAAGATGGGAAGGAAGACAATTCATAGATCCATAGATAACTGGAAAGGCAGATCAATCCCCAATCTATGCCAAGCGGATTTGAAATCTCAAATTAGCACCAACTGGACTGCACATTATCTATCTGTCCATCCATCCACCCATATCTATTTAGATCTACCTACCTACCACCTACTTACCATCTATCTATCTATCATCTACCTATCATCCATCTATCTATCTATCTATCTATCTATCTATCTATCTATCTATCTATCTATCTATCTACCTACCTACCTACCTACCTACCTACCTACCTACCTACCTACCTACCTACCTACCTACCTATCTATCTATCTATCTATCTACCTACCTACCTACCTACCTACCTATCTATCTATCTATCTATCTATCTATCTATCTATCTATTTATCTATCTATCTATCATCTACCTATCATCCATCCATCTATCTATCTATCTATCTGTCCGTCTATCTATCTATCTATCTATCTATCTATCTATCTATCTATCTATCTGTCATTAAATTTATTTACTGCTCCTTTCATATCCAATGACATTAGACAATTAGACCTATTGGGACCCTTATATTAAAACAATGTATTTCATGTGTGGTCAGAATTCAAAAGCCACACATAACACAGCCCTTTATTTGAACAAAATAGTTCCCTTGAGATCTGCAGATGTGGGTCTGATTGAGATCAATTGTCGGGGTGACAGAATTATTGATTTCCATTCTTTTTATTTCATCTGTTTCTTCCATTCCATTTTTTGCATATGGTTTTACTAAAGTTTCCGTGCTTTACGTTCTGTATTTTGAGATGGCCTACTGGCTAAACAACAATAAAGTTATCAAACTGAAAATAAAAGTTAGCACCTACAGCCCATTGAGGTTCTGCCCTTGGCTGGAAAGTGAGGAACCTGCAGGAAACTCATTACTATATACATGTATTAATAGATCAAGAAGTTGGGCTTAGACAACTTAGAACTGTGATGGCGAACCTATGGCACGGGTGCCACAGGTGGCACGCGGAGCCATATCTGAGGGCACAGGAGTTCAACTCCAACACACATGTGCCTGCCAGCCAGCTGATTTTCGGGGCTTCCGGGCCCACCGGAAGTTGAAAAATGGGCTGTTTCCGGCCTCCTGGGGGTGTTGAGGAAGGCTGTTTTTGCCCTCCCCAGGCTCCTAGAAAGCCTCTGGAGCCTGGGGAGAGTGAAAAACGGGGCCACTGTGCCATCGCATGCCAAAAATGGGGGGAGCGCAGGAGGAGCACGTGCACGTGCGCAGGAGGGTGGGGCACGGGTGGGCATTGAATTATGGGTGTGGGCACGCACGCACACGATCCCCCCACCCTCCCCCCGCTTTTGGCACGCGACGGCAAAAAGGTTAGCCATCACTGACTTAGAACTTCTCTATCTTCGGTCTGACCTAACCATAGTACATAAAATCATCTGCTACAATCATCTCCTACTTCAGCTTCAACCAAAACAATACAAAAGCACACAATAGATACAAACTCATGGTAAACCGATGCAAACTAGACGGCAAAAAATACAACTTCAGCAACAGAGCGGTCAACGCCTGGAATGCACTACCTGACTCTGTGATTTCTTCCCCAAATCCCCAAAACTTTAACCTTAGACTGTCTACTGTAGACCTCACCCCATTCCTAAGAGGTCTGTAAGGGGACGTGCACAGGGGTGAAATGTTCCCGGATCAGACCGGACTGCCCGATCCGGGAGCGATTTTTCCCTGTGCTTTGGCGATCCGGTAGCGATCGCCGCCTGGGTGTCATTACTTCCTGGTTTTAACCAGGAAGTAATGTTTTTTTTACCTTTTGCGCATGCACAGATGGTGCACACATGCACCTGACATGTGAGGTGCATGCGCTTCTGAACCGGTAAGGAAGGTAAGTAGATTTCACCCCTAGGTGTTCATAAGCGCACCAGCGTGCCTACCGTCCCTGTCCTAATGTTTCCTTTTATTCGTATCCTTTTCATGTATTTATAATTATGTTTACACCTGTATCTGTCATAAAATACATGCTTGACGAAATAAAATAAATAAATAAAATAAAAGTAAAACCTTGATCTATGGATAGGCAGCAAAGGTAGGACAATTTTTTTAAAAAAAAAGAAAGGAGGGGGGAGTAAATCATTTGATGGTGCTGTTGTGAGCTGCAAAAGACATTTTCTGCTTTACAAGGCATGTTGGCTTGGAACCGTACCCAGATCTCATTTCTGATTCTCTTCCCTCTCCTCTTTTCTCCTTTTGCCTATTTTCTTTCTTTTTTTTTTTTTTTGGTCACCATATGATGCTCAGGGACTCCAGAGAGCCTAGCGGAGAAAGAGAGGCAGCTTATGGGCATGATCAATCAGCTGACCAGTTTGCGGGAGCAGCTGCTGGCGGCTCACGACGAGCAGAAGAAATTGGCGGCCTCGCAAATTGAGAAGCAGCGCCAGCAAATGGAGCTGGCCAAGCAGCAGCAAGAACAGGTGAGCGGTTATTAAAAGGGACTTTTAATCTAGTCCTGCTTTGGCATCGGGGAGGCAGGAGATTAGCACTCTATTAACGCGTCTTTATTTCTAAGAGAGGCTGAAATATTCACGGAACTGTTCCCAGAGGGCTGGGAAGATTTAAAAAAAGGGGGAAAAAAAAGAAAGTTAAATGGAATATACAACAGGAGGTGTTATTTTCAGCATGCTGTGGAAGAGAGGAGCAGATCCCAGAGTTTTTGACATAATGATATTGTCCAAATTATGGAGAGTGTGTTTGAAGTGGGGTACTTAAAACCACCCCACCCCCTAATCCTGCTCTTACTTCCCTGCCCCAAAGATCAGGGGGCGGCCCCATGTAGCCCTATCAAAAGAGTAGGGTTGAGAGATGACAATAGGGGCAACGCATCTTAAATGTTCTTTCCTCCCCACGCTTTCAGTTTCAATCCATTTAAATCTGACTCCATTAAATTTTATAATGCCGGTAGTCCTCGACGTACGATCTCGATTGAGCCCAACATTTCTTTTACTAAGTGAGGCACTTGTTAAATGAGTTGTATGCCTCATTTTGCGAGGCTTTCTTGCCACAGTTGTTAAGAGAATTAACAACTGCAGTTATTAGAGCCTTGGTAGTACAGTGGTCTAAAGCACCCTGTTATTAACACAGCTGCCTGCAATTACTGCAGGTTCGAATCTCACCAGGCTCAAGG
This sequence comes from Pantherophis guttatus, assembly GCF_059756535.1. Lineage (NCBI taxonomy): Eukaryota > Metazoa > Chordata > Lepidosauria > Squamata > Colubridae > Pantherophis > Pantherophis guttatus. The sequence goes on along the minus strand of NC_142069.1, from coordinate 10,121,143 downwards.
TTGACTCAGCCTTCCATCCTTTCTAAGGTAGGTAAAATGAGGACCCAGTTTGTGGGGGCAATAAGCTGACTTTGTATAAATATATAAAAGTATGAAGGCTTAACGCATTGTAAGCCGCCCTGAGTCTCCGGAGAAGGGCGGCATATAAATCAAATTAAAAATAAAATAAATAAATAAAATATTAAGTTAGCAACACAATGGTTGAGTGAATCTGGCTTCCCCATTGACTTTGCTAGTCAGAAGGTCGCAAAAAGGGATTGCATGACCCCGGGACACTGCAACGGTCATAAATACAAATCAATGGTCAAGCATCTGAATTTTGATCACGTTACCACGGGGATGCTGCAGCGGCCGTGAGTGAGAAAATAGGTCATAGCTCACTTTTTTTTTCAGTGCTGTTGTAACTTCAAATGGTCACTAAACGAACCATTGTAAGTTGAGGACTACCTGCCAATATTTTAAAGGATTGTTTCAACAAATACGACCCCAGGACAGTGCAATTGTCAAAAATTCATGCCAATCATGCCCCAATTTTGGTCATGTGGCCATGGAGATGCTGCAACAGTCATAAGTGTGAAAAATGGTCACAAATCACTTTTTTCTCAATGCTGTTGTAAGTTCAAAAGGCCATTAAGTGAATGACTATAAGTCGAGGACTACCTGGACTTTAGAATTACTGACTTGACTATGTATAAAGTGTTTTTACATGGATGTTTGGCTTCTGATACTTTCTCGTACTGTCGTAATATGCGCAGTAAAATCTCGAGCCTTCTTCCATTCTGAAATTCATTGGGTACATTCCAGCGGTGGGATTCAGCCGGTTCTGTCCGGTTCGGGCAAATTGGTAGTGGCGATTGTGGGAGGCTTCGCCCACCCGGCCGGATGTAATGCGTGAGCACTGCGCATGCATGGAAGGTCATGCGCATACACAGAGCGCGCGCTCACATTTGCAAACCGGTAGAGAAGATAAGTGAATCCCACCTCTGGTATATTCACTAGACATTCCTACCCATGTTTAACTGAACCATGGTTTATTCAACATAATTTTCTGTGTTTGCCGTACGCACTCAGCCATACGCAATAAGGATGTGGATCTGCATAACATACTAAGCCAACCTCATTGCCTAGTTCACAACTGACAATCAGAAGAGGCAAACATCAAATTCCACGTCAGAAAAATTGGGATCTTCCCAAATCTAGGATTAGAATTCATTTATAGCGGAGTAAAAAATGGGCCTCCTTCCAGATTGGACAACCTGACCTGGAATGGGAGAAATTGGAATTTGGTAACATTTACCCTTGGCTTAAACCATTATTTCTCAACCTTGGCAGCTTGAAGATGGGTGGATGGGGGGTGGGTAGGAAATAGAGTTCCCCCTAGCTGGCAGGGGAATTCTGGGAGTTGAAGTCCATCCATCTTCAAGCTGCCAAGGTTGAGAACTCCTAACTGAAACTAAATATCTGAAGGATCTTCCATTTGGATGGATCAAGAGGGATTTTTTTCCCCCCTTCCTTTAATCCAAATCTGAAATTTTCTCCACCTCATTTGCAAAATAGTTTATAATTTTTAATAATTTTATTTTAAGCTATTTATTTATTTATTTATTTATTTATTTATTTATTTATTTATTTATTTATTTATTTATTAGTTTGATTTATATGCCGCCTTTCTCCGGAGACTCAGGGTGGCTTACAATGCGTTAAGCAATAGCCTTCATCCTTTTGTATATACCTGCTTAGTAGGGCTTTCGCCCCCCCCCCCCCAAGCGGTATTCTTTTTTTATACAAAGTCATCTTATTGCCACCACAATCCGGGTCCTCATTTTACCTACCTCGAAAGGATGGAAGGCTGAGTCAACCTTGAGCCTGGTGAGATTCGAACTTGCAATAATTGCAGGCAGCTGGCAGCACTTTAACAGCACTTTAGCCGCTGCGCCACCAAGGTTCTTATTATTATGTTGATGATTATTAAATGTAATAATCATTTTAAATTGAATAATTTAATAATAAATTAATTTTTACTACATACAGACTAAAAAAAAAAAAAGCCTTCTTCATCCAACCTGAACAAAATCAAGATAATTTTTTAGGATCAAAGGATCAACGCAAGGCAAAAATAAATGGAGATATAATCTGCAACTTGGACAAAATTAAAAGGAATTAAACAGATTTATGGGGGTTGAAGTGATCAGGGACTACTTATCATTATGATGGTGAATGTCAACTCCTATGCTATCAGTGAGCTTGTCGATCAGAAAGGTCGGCAGATCGGCAGTTCGAATCCCTATTACAGGTCTCCTGCGTGAGCAGGGGGTTGGACTAGATGACCTCCAAGGCCCCTTCCAATTCTGTTACTGTTACTGTTCCAGTGGCCGAGGAACACAAGTTAGAAAATGCTACGGCTTTCATGGGTATTTACCATTGTGTCACCCATCAAGAGCCTTCTAATATTCTTAGAATTGAATGAGAAAATATTTTCCAACCACTCCTATCCAAAATCACTTTTTTTTTTCAGTGTAAGAACAAGTGTTCAACTATGACTGCTACACATAATCAACACTTTATTGGGTAATAGAATGGGTGTATCAATGGTTTTAATTTGAACAAGACTGTTTATGGGCAAAGACCTAAGCCGATTTGGTCTTTTGAGACAGACACGCGCACGGATGCAAACATACATACATGGGCTATTAAATTACATGTACGTGTGTTGACCCTACAGATTGCAAGACAGCAGCAGCAACTTCTGCAACAACAACACAAAATCAACCTGCTTCAGCAACAGATCCAGGTCAGAGATTATGAATCTGTCCATTATTTCAATTATTCCAGTCCATTTTCCATACCTTTTCACTGTCTTCAATTCAGAGATGCAGTGCCAGTCATTAACAGAAGGGTTCCGTATATGTAGATGGAGGTCGGGTTTAAATTCAGGTTTTGGGATTTGAGGTCGGAGTGTACCGTATTTTTCTATGTATAAGATCAGTGGTGAAATTCAGACGGTTCTATCCGGCTCAGGCGAACTGGTAGCGCCGGTGGCGGGAGGCTCCGCCCACCTGCCCGGAAGTCATCACGTCCCGTTTTTGACCCTCTGCACATGCGTGGGAGGAGGTTCGCGTGACCGCTCTCACATTTGCAAACCGGTAAGTGAGTTTCACCCTTGTATAAGATGCTACATTTTCTTTAAAATATTTACTTGAAAATGGAGGGGCATCTTATACACAGGAGGCCGAGAGAAGAAGGTGTGGCCCATCCCCGTCCTCCAGCTCTGCCGCACATGCCGGACGAGCCTCTACCTTATATGCATCTCTATCATTCCTCTCTATTGTAGTTGTTGTTCCTGTATCACATTGCCACTCTAGGTTTCATCTCTATAGTTCCTGTGATGCATTTCCTGATGTTGTATTACTCACTCTCTAATAAGATGGTTTCTGCACAGTGATGGCTTGTAGTCTGCTTACTTACTTACTCTACATGAAACATGGGGGTGTCTTATAGATGGAAAAATACGGTATATCGGTTCATACTGGTTGAATTCTATATGAGTGAGGCAGTGGTGGGATCCTCCCAGCTTAACAACCGGTTCGGTGATCACGCGCTTCGCACGGATGTGCAATTTGAACAAATCTTCACTTCTGAGTTTATTCAGAGGAGTAACACAACTGATTCACACGGCAATCAGCTCTGCTGAGCGAATCAGCTAAGGAGATAAAGTGGGAAAATAGCGCAGGCAGGCGGATGGGCCTATCTGATAGTCAGAATGAACCGGTTTTCTCCCAGCTGATCATCAGAGCTACCGGTTCTCCCGAACCGGTCCGAACCGGTAGAATCCCACCACTAGAGTGAGGTCCATTGAAAGCTGGGTGGAAGCGGCCTAAGGAGACACATGAGTCGAGGGAGACATATCTCAAGCCCAATTGATTTAAATGCATCTTCACAATGTCAGTAACCACAATTGATTTCTTGTGATGCGTGGTGTTAAATGAACAGCTGCTTTTCTTGGAAAAACATCTGCAGGGGCTTTTGGAGACACATTTATCACAGCCGTGAAACCCCATTCATTTGCTTGGTAACTGGCACATTGGTACCGTACATAAACGGAATGGACCATGTCGTTCATGTTCCTTCTCACAATGGGAAGCCCATTCACACAGAAACATTTTTTTTTGTGTGTGTGGAAAAATCACAGCATGTGGGCAGTACCATCTGTCACATAGCCAACCATACAGGTGATGGGGAATTATTTCTGTTGTGGCTGTAAATCCAAGATCCTGTTCTATGACGATAGGTAGGATGAAGTTTAGAAGACAAATCTCCTTGCATATTCTTCTAAGGCACAGGGTTATGCAAATGTTCTCACTACGTTCCTTGATTGGTTGGCATTTCTCACATAAAAGGGAAGAGAGAAAAAAATAGGTTTCTGTACATTGGGAAAATTATGGCTGTAAACAGGTCCAACAAAGGATATTTTCTGGAAACTTTTTTTTACTACTGGAAGTAGTAACTTGTCCATCGCGTTGAGTGCAGGAGAAGATTTTGGCTTAGTTGGAGGTCTTTTCCAACTGCTTTTCCAAATTCTGCTCATTTCACAAAATTGATAAAATTATGAGAAAATGACGCTAAAATGATGCGATCAATGTTAAGACATTATGGTTTGAATATTTAAGATGCAGACAATTGTCTTTCTCCTCCTCCTCCTCCTCCTCCTCCTCCTCCTCCTCCTCCTCCTCCTCCTCCTCCTCCTCCTCCTCCTCCTCCTCCTCCTCCTCCTCCTCCTCTGTTTAAAATCCTACTTCCTAGAGCCAATTTTCTATTAAAGCTGACTAACTTCACAGTAATTCTTGTGCATGCTGTGTGAAGTGTTCATTGATTTTAATTTATATTTCATAAACTATCCTAATTTTTTGAGAGTTGTATTGTCAGAGGATTGATTTATTGACTGACTGATTTGATTTGATTTATGTAGCTGTCCATCTGACATATGTGGCTTACAGTTCAATAAATAACATTCATAAACCACACTGTATAAAAAAAATAAAAATAAAACATGTAGCAGCCAGCCGTCATCCAACCAATTATCTCTTAGCCAGGAGACAGTCTCTACCCCACTCCAGGTTTAGGCATAAAGCCAAAATTTCAAGGCCTTGTAGAAAGCCCTGAGGGACAGGGACAATCTTAAGAGAAAGATGTTGCAAAAAGTGGGCACCATAACAGAAAAGGGGCTCTCTTTTTGGAGCCCATAAAGCGAAAGTAGCTAGAGCATGTCCCTCATCAGGTAGAACCAAGATCTGGGAAAAGACAGTATTGTAAATAACCTGACCCCAAGCCATGATGGTCTTTAAAGGTGGCAACAAACACCTTGAATTGCACACACACTGACTGCACACCAGCAGTCAGTAACACTTTGGAGAGCAATGGTGTCTCATACTTCAAAGTAATCAGTGCCAGTAACTATCTACACCAGGGGAGTCAAACTCGCGTCGTCATGGCCGTGTCACATGACGTACCGTGACTTCCCCCCCCTTCGCTAGACTGAGTGTTAGCATGGCCAGTGTGTGACGCATCCGGCCTACGGGCCACAAGTTTGACAGCCCTGATCTATATCATCACATTCTGTGTTATTTGAAACTTCTGAATGTTGCTCAAGAACAGCCCATATAAACCACATTGCACTAATCCAGTCTGGACATCACAAGGGCACAAGCGACCTGGAGCAGAGCTTCCCAGAATGGGCACTAATCAGAGGTGGGTTTCAGTAGGTTCTGACCAGTTCTGGAGAACCGGTAGCGGAAATTTTGAGTAGTTTGGCAAACCGGTAAATACCACTTCTGGCTGGCCCTGCCCTCATCTATTCTCTGCCTTCCGAGTCCCGAGCTGATCGGGAGAAAATGGGGATTTTGCAGTAATCTTACCCTGGATTGGGGTGGGAATGGAGATTTGACAGTATCCTTCCCCTGCCATGCCACGCCCACCAAGCCACACCCACAGAACCAGTAGTAAAAAATTTTGAAACCCACCACTGGCACTAATGTACAATCTCAAGTTGTGCAAAAAGCCTTCTTACCCACAGCTGCCACCTGCTCTTAGAGAGGAGTTACAGCTTGGCAAACTCCCAAATGCTATGCCATGCCATGCCATGCTGTGACTTTCCCTCCCTCCTTCCTTCCTTCCTTCCTTCCTTCCTTCCTTCCTTCCTTCCTTCCTTCCTTCCTTCCTTCCTTCCTTCTAGAAAATTCCTAGCTAACCCAGGACCTGACACCACTGGTGGGATTCAGCCAGTTCGCACCACTTCGGGAGAACCGGTTGTTAACTTTCTGAGCAGTTTGGCAAACTGGTTGTTGGAAGAAATCTTAGGGCAGAGAACCGGTTGTTAAATTACTTTTTTTTAATTTTTTTAATTTAATTTTATTTATTTTTATTTTTTTAATTTGATTTATATGCCGCCCTTCTCCAGAGACTCAGGGCGGCTTACAATGCGTTAAGCAATAGCCTTCATTCTTTTGTATATTTTATACAAAGTCAGCTTATTGCCCCCACAAACTGGGTCCTCATTTCACCTACCTTAGAAAGGATGGAAGGCTGAGTCAACCTTGAGCCTTGGAGAGATTCGAACCAGCAGAAATTGCAGGCAGCTGTGTTAATCCCACCGCTGCCTGACACCCATTGCTATGAGTTCCATCCATCTAGCTACAAACCCCATCCTAGGAGCCCCTCACCTCATTTTGTATCCAGTGAGGTTTGGTGGTCTTTCTACCAAATGCAATTTCCCTTCATTCTAAGATTCAGGCTGCCTTGGAGCAAACATTTTGGTTTCCAGACTCCGTCGTTTCTTGGGAAGAACGATATTTACTTCTCCTGCCCGCCACTCTTTTGCAACGTGGCCAACTCCCAGGCATCTCTTACACTGCGGGCATTTTTAAGAATGCTTTTATTTTATTTATTTATTTCCCGCCATATGCTGTGCATATGGAATGGCCCAGCAGGACGCCAAGGGGGCAGAGAGAGGAGACGAAAACTCTTGTCCATTGAACTGACCTGCTATGGGGAGCATTAATACGCCATATGATTCGCATCTCGACCATGTGGAGAACATGGAGTCATGAGCACTTTTCCTTGGCAGCCAGAAAAGGCCGTTTCTGCTGAGGGAAGGTGAAAAAAGAGTGAGGGAAAGAAAGAGAGAGAGAGAGAGAGATGATTCAAGCAAGATAACAATAAATTTTTTTACTGCTGGCTGGTGAAGGGAGTTTAGGACGTTGTTTTCTTTATATCTCCGTCCGCCCCTAATTGACGATGCTTTAAAATTGAATGACTAGCAGTCAAAATGTGTTTGCTTCAAGCTGAGAAGAAAAATGCCGGTGTCGGTGCTTCCAAACTGATTGCGCTTTGTACACAAGTGACAGCCGCAGTCACTTTGAGTGACTGATAAGTGGGAAGCTTTGCAGCTTATCAAGGAATGCGCAGCCGAATAAGAAAAGGACTTTGAGCCATTCAGATACGTTGGCATGTTCAGAATCACATCTCACATCCCACATCAGCCTCGGGGAAGCACAGGGAGACATTGCAAAATAAATTTTTGTACCCCTCCATCTTGCTGGCTGGAGGGAAAAATTCAGGGTAACAGGGCGGCATCACAGAGTTTCTTGCCGTTTCCCGAAAAGGAGACCATCATTCATAGGCTGATCTGTAGAGGGGGAGGAGAACCTTTGCCTGGCCTCCTTCCCTGTGAATTTTATTTTGAACTGAGTGAAGAGCACTGATTATGTCACCTAGTTTGGTAATGAAACGTCTGCAACCAAGCTCAGAGAGCATCAAGGAAATCAAAGGTGGGGTATTCAGCTGATTCGGACCAGTTTGCCCGAACCAGTAGTGGAAATCGCGGGTGGCCCACCCACCTGCCCTGATTCTATGCCGTCCTATTTAGGCACGTTTTTGAGGCCGGGCGTATGCACGGAAGGCATGCGAGCAAGCAAAGCGCATGCACAGAAGGACGTGTGCATGCGTGTACGTGCGCACGTTCATATTTGCGAACCGGTAGGGAAAGTAAGTGAATACCACCCCTGAAAGAAATGTTTGCAACCAAGAACCCCTCAGTTCAACCCTGAGCTACAAATATTCTCATTTATCGGTTATTTTGAACTCGCATTCCACCAACTCATGAGTAGGTGGAGTTGCTGATTGGCAAACTGCATGTCGTGTGTTCAGTCTATTAAAAAAAAAAAATCACATTGCAGGCGACGAGTAGAGGATCTGCTTTCCAGAACCTGAAGACTTGCTTTGACTTAGTAGCAAGAGAGATAGTAGGAAGCAACTTCTAGGGAGATGCTGCCCTTTAAATCCAAAACTAAAATATTTATTTCGGAGAGGGCCTGGTATGCATGATGCCCTTGCTAACAGCTCTTTAAAGCAGCTGCATCTTTTTCTGGATTTTCATAGTAGCCATGTGATCCCGGGAAGTTATACATTTCAGTCAATAAGGCGGTAGTGAGGTATGACAAGTGTTTGGGGGCAGGTGTCAGTACAGCCTACTGCACCTACGATTCCTATTCTTAAAGCAGCTGCATCTTTTCCTGGGATCACACAATAGCCACACAGTCCTGGGAAAGAACACATTTCTGCTGATAACTTATCCATCCTCATTACCCAGCAACTTTTCAATCTCAGATCGAAGCACAGCACATCCCTACCAACTTCTTATCCTATATATCCATGAGGTTCATTGGATTATGTGGAATTTCTGGTACAGGAAGTCCTCAATTTACAACCAGAGGTGGGATTCAGCCGGTCCATACCAGTTCGGGCAAACTGGTAGTTGTGACTTGCGGGTGGGCCTGCCCACTCACCCCGGCGCTATGCCGTCCTATTTAGCTGCATTTTTTAAGCCACGCACATGCGTACAAGCACGCACGCAATGGACTTCGGCCCTCCTTTGATAAAGGCTGTATATAATGTCAAAATTGTGTTTGAGTGTGATTTTACCTATGGGATAAGAGAATTTACCCAAGATAAGGCCAACCAGTTTATTCCACAGTTATATTAGGGAAATGCTTATTAATATTACTTAATGCTTAGTAATATTTAAAATAGGCATAGTTTATTTTTATGCTCCCTTATGGGCAAAAGGAAAGGGACGTGGTGGCTCAGTGGCTAAGTCGCTGAGCTTGTCGATCGAAAGGTCGGCAGTTCAGCAGTTCGAATCCCTAGTGCCGCGTAATGAGGTGAGCTCCCATTACTTGTCCCAGCTTCTGCCAACCTAACAGTTCGAAAGCACGTAAAAAATGCAAGTAGAAAAATAGGGACCACCTTTGGTGGGAAGGTAACAGCGTTCCGTGCGCCTTTTGGCATTTAGTCATGCCGGCCACATGACCATGGAGACGTCTTTGGACAGCGCTTCTTCGGTTTTGAAACAGAGATGAGTATCGCCTCCTAGAGTTGGGAACGACCCACATATCTTTTTTATGGTCAAAAGAAAAGTTCTTAATTCTGGATGTTTGGTTTTTTTGTTATGTTTGGAACTTCTATGGAGTTACAAAATATTATTCTGATTGATAGAGCATTGCCTGGAAAATAGTGCCTTCCCAAAGTGAAGAAGTTGACCATCAGCGAAAATAAACAAGGCCACATTGTATTAACTTTGATCCTGTATGGGCAATTTTGACATTTGCCTGTAGCCTTTTGGCTAACAAATTGCTGACACTTGTCCAGAATGACTCCCAAGAAATGTAAGTGTCCCAGCAAATGATTCATTCTCCCCCACCCCCATTGAAAGCATCATGATAGATTTCCTTTTACACATCATCTCCCTAAAGATGAGTTTTTTTTATTTGTAGGACGTTTAGCAAGTAGAATCTGAATCTATACAAGGTTTCTTTTTCTGATTAGTTGCATTGTACATTTGCTAGAGTTTCTAGCACCCATTAAATTTTGCAGGGATGAGTTTTAATGAGCCATCACAGTGGTTTAGTGTTACAATGCAATTTGAAATACGGTTTTATTATTAGGAATTACATTTCTGTCTCATTCTTCCTGTACGCAAGATGCTTCAGTTTTAAGACAGAGGATCAACATTTGCCAAGCAAATTCCTGTGGCATTTAGCAGATATACCAGCAAAAAAAAAAAAAAAAATTGATATCACGTAAAGATACTAATTTTTAGAATTAGACATACTTTTGTTTTTGCATTGAGTGAATATATAGATGGCATGATTTTGCTGATTACATCCACTCTGAAATACACCCCCAAGCTACTTTTCAGTTTATCAAATGCAATTGTTCTTTGATTTCTTCAATCCCTGATAAAACAATCCAGGTCCATATAGTTATATTTCCTACAAAAGTATTGGTGATTTCAATATAACCTATCAGATGTTTATATTTCTGGTACTTTGAGATATCCAATTTAATTCCCAGATGCAACTTGGATTTTCCAATATCTCTGACTGTATTATTAAATCCGAAGAATGTGAATTCTAGTCCCGCCTTAGACATGAAAGCCAGCTGGGTGACTTTGGCCCAATCACCAGGAGACAATGAGTTCTAGTCCCACCTTAGACCCCAGAGCCGGCTGGGTGACTTTGTATGAGTCACTTTCTCTCAGCCTAACTCGCCTCACAGGGTTGTTATTTATTTTATTATTATTTATTTGATTTTTTATTTGATTTTTTTATTTTTTTTAATTTGATTTATATGCCGCCCTTCTCCGGAGACTCAGGGCAGCTTACAATGCGTTAAGCAATAGCCTTCATACTTTTGTATATTTATACAAAGTCAGCTTATTACCCCCACAAACTGGGTCCTCATTTCACCTGCCTTAGAAAGGATGGAAGGCTGAGTCAACCTTGAGCCTTGGAGAGATTTGAACCAGCAGTAAATTGCAGGCAGCTGTGTTAATAACAGGGTGCTTAGACCACTGTACTATCAAGGCTCTTTTTTTTATACCGCCCTTCTCCAACAGGACTCAGGGCGGTGAACAGCCTAGATAAAACATAGCATATAAAATTTAAAAACAGTTTAAAAGATATTAAATAATTTCGGCCCACAATTTAAAACAACCCAGTTAAAACCAATTCCAAATTAAAACCGAAAGGATGGGATCAAGTTGTTGTCGTGGGGGAAAAATAGGAGAAGGGAGGTGTGTTGGATATGTTTGCCACCTTGAGTTATTTGTAAAAAAAATATCTGCAGGCTATAAAACAAATAAATACAATTATGAAAGGCGAGAAGAAACTAGAGTTAGGGTTGTCAGCATGATACCTGTTGAGTTTTTAGTTCCCCCAAAAAACTCCAACCCACATAGTTAACTGCAAGAATTATTATTTTTTTTTCATTTTTTTCATTTTATTAAATTTGTATACCGCCCTACTCCCGAAGGACTCAGGGCGGTGAACAGGAAATTATGGCAAACATTTGCAGGCCATCAGACCTCACCAACTTCTTGGGACCCTCAGAATGGCTAAGCAGTAATTTTTTCTGACCATGAACCTCATTCATGGGGCCTGGACTCATTTTTCAACCTTTACACAATTTGCTAAGGTTTCCCCATGAATATTCATCTATTTTCCTCGGTCTTTATTTCCAAAAATTAAAAAAAAAAAACCAGTTCCTTCCTAACTAAGCCCTTCTATTTGAAATCAGTGAGAATACTCCAGAGTAAGGAGAATGGGGATTGCACCTAGAGAATGGTGGTGGGGGAAAGACACGAGAAGAAAGCCACCAAACCAGTTCCATTATTTGTTGGAGATTTTTCTTCTACACCCATTGTCTGCTTCTCTTTTTGTTGTGCGTAGCAGGTGTTTCTTTCACTACACCAAAGCTGGCAGTACAAGAGTTTCTTTTGTGATGGCTCCTTGGAGACTTTTGATTAAACTCTTCTTTATGGCGACGATGCCAAGTTGCACATGGAATCTGTGTGGAAACAAACGCTTTCAACTTCTTCATTTATTCTCGTTGCTTCAGCCTTTCTTCCTCTCCTCCCGGCGTTATCTGCCATTTGCCAGCTAAATCTATAAGCAGATCTTTTTCCTGGCCACCAATCCTTAAAAAAAAAAAACCCAAAAAACCCACCCTCTTCTTTTAGCAATCCTGAATGGGCTTAGCTCTTGGTTTGAAAAATCAATGGTGAACGAAAATAATTACAAAAGGAAATATCTTTTTTAGGAAATTATTGTTATTTTTTTTAAAAAAAATAATTAAAGGAAAAGGTAATAGAATTGTGATGATGCTCATGCCCTACCTTTAAAAAAAAGTCTCCAGTTAATACTTTGAAGGACAGAGGAGGGTGAAAAAGAAAGAAAAGGCCAAAGGATTTGAAAGAATACAATACATTTTGTAAGTAAAAATGGTGACAGCTCACAGAGATTACTAGGTGCAAATAGAAATGCACATTATTTCCATAACAAGGAAGACAAAGAAGGAATGGTTTAACTTGATTACTTTATTTTAAAGAGGAAAATACGTTCTTATTCGGATATCCCTTCTGGGATTTGTACTTGTGAAGAAAAAAGAAATGAAATTTTGATGTTGGTTTTGTTGATTAGAAAGATTTGGTGTTATAGAAATGGCTAGTTATATATTAATGTGTAAAAGCAAAAAGTTGAGGTTGGAGTGTGTTTATCTTGTACTGTGCTAGGAAGAGTTGGAAGTCAATGCCCCCTTTTCTTTCTTTTTCTCTTCTCCCTTGTATCTCTCTAATCCCCTTTCCCCTGTTCCCTTTCCCTCCCTTCATTTCCTATTTTCTTTTCTTCTTTGTATTTTATATAATTAAAAAAATAAGAATGGGGAAAAAAAAGTCTCCAGTTCAATCCCTTGTATAAAAAGGAGACAATCTGACAATTTTGAGAGCTGGTACCAGCTTAGATCGTTCAAAGCTAGATAGGCCATATCTAGTTCATTCCCCTAATTTTAATGCAATTTTTAAGATCAATATGAAACCAGATTGGTACCTTGAGGATTGTGCCAAAACAGCAGGCTGTTTTGAGGAAAATATTTATCAGAATATCCCTCTCTGGGTAAAGTTTTGGGTAGTTCTGAAATATGAAAATATTCAATTTTTTTCCAGAAAAATATTGCCCTGGATAGTGAGACTATCAAATCCGTGTGAACAAAAATAATAATAATCTAGAATCACATTTTTCTTACTTCAGCTCAACCTCATTTCTTCTCCTTGAGATTTGAACATACCATGTTTCCCCAAAAATAAGCCCTCCCCGGATAATAAGACCTCCCCCAAAAATAAACCCTCACCCCAAAATAAGCCCTCCCCGAAAATATTTAAATGCATGCGCAACCAGCCCCCCCCCCATTTCCTCTGGTTAGGGTTAGGGAGACAGAGCTGGAAATAAGGTAAGATGGCAAGAGGATCTCTGTCTTGCTCCATGCACCCCAAAATAATAAGGCCTCCCCGAAAATAAGGCCAAGCGCTTATTTCGGAGTTCAAAAAATATAAGACAGGGTCCTATTATCACGTAATTATGGGGATGCTACAAAGGTCTTAAGTCACTTTTTTCAGTGCCATTATAGCTTTGAACAGTCACTAAATGAACTGTTGTCAATTGAGGACTATCTGTAGCCTTAATTTTGCCAGTCAACTTTCCATGTATAACCTTTTCAAGAGGATGTGGATGTCTCTACTCGGTTAGACATCAGCAGATGAATGATCCTTCCATCTTCTATGCTTCAGCTATCGTCTCTACTCCCACCTCACACCTGCATTCATGTTTAATCCCTTTATCCCCCTGAGGGAAGAAGGCAAGACTGGTCCTGGTGTAGGCCAAGAAAATTATCGAAACTACACAAAGATTCAGATCACAAAGGTTTGAGTGACACCCTAAGCCCACCTGTCCTGAAAGGGAGCTGAGAACACGTGTCTCTTTGAGGAGAAGTCGAGGACTGTCTGCATACGGAGAAAAGTCTGTTTTTGAAAGATGGCTTTTCTTCCCGGTCTCAACAATGGAAATGTCAGAACGAAAGAAGAATAAATGCTTGGCTGCAAAAGGAAAGAAAATGTTCTTTTGTATTATCAGGGGACAAAGTCAAAGTGTGTTGACATGTACTGAGAGGCAAGACAAAAGCAGACTGGAGTTTGCAAAGATCACAAACTTATCTGAGATTTTAGGAAGAGAAGCAACCGAATTGTAGAGTTTAAAATATGGATTTTTTTTCCCCTGTAAACAGTACACAGTTTGAAAAACCAACTGCATTCACCGCTATGTTTGATTGAGAGAAACATATTCAAATCTAATTCCTTCTAGTGCTTGTGAAAAATGGAATTTAGAATACTGAGCTCATTTGTCCAACTCCATTCCTCATTTTATCTATATATATAAGCATATATATATATATATATATATATATATATATATATATATATATGTAAGTATTTGTTTCGTCGAAACGTTGCCAAGAAACCTCCAATTTTACGGGTATACATACAATGTATATATATGTATGTATATAAATGTATGTATATAATGTATATAAGTATAAGTATATAAGTATATATAAGTATAAGATAAGTATATATCTATATATATAAAGCAGCTTTGTCCGTATCTCTGGGTTCTTAGAGCTTCTTAGAAGGCAATGAAATACATATATAAAATATATTTCCTTGAAGTTCTTACTAGTCTTCATTTGGACTGGGAAACACAGCTAATCCTCAATTTACAGTACACGGTATTTGTCAAATGGATTTTGCCCCATTTTACAAACTTTCGTGCCACCGTTGTTAAGTGAATTGCTGCAGTTGTTAAGTTAGCAACATGGTTGTTAAGTGAATCTGGCTTCCCTCTCTGCTTGTCGGAAGGTCGTGAAAGGGGCTCACATGACCCCGGGACACTACAACCAGTGTTAAGATGCCCCCGGTTCGGACCGGTTTGCAAGAACCGGTAGTAAAACTGGCGGGAGGCTCCGCCCACTAACCCAGATGTCATCATAAGTGATCTGCACATGAGCAGAAGCGCGCGCGCGGTTGCAATTAAACCGGTAGTAAAGGTAAGTAGAACCCACCCCTGACTACAACCATCATAAATATGTACCAGTTGCCAAGCATCCAAATTTCGATCACGTGACCATGGGGATGCTGCAGCGGTCGTAAGTGTGAAAAAACGGTCATAAGCCACTTTTTTCAGTGCCGTTGTAACTTTGAACAGTCACTAAATTGTCTGAACTGTGTAAGTCAAGGACTACCTGTAAAGCGTTGACTACACCGATTTCCCACAAGTGTCACTATCTTTCTTTTGCATCTCCCTAATGGATCCCTCTTCTTTTAATTTTTCCAGACGATCAAATTATAAAAAGCTCTATCTCTCCCGTTCTAATACACACACACACACACACACACACACACACACACACACACACACACCTGGAATTATGTTTCAGTTGTCAACTTGAGAATATGTTCTTGTCTTCAATTTCCTTGTAATTACAGGTCTCTCTACCTGACTGGCTCATGGCTTGTAACCTTTGATGAATGTTTTTGGCCTATAAAACAAATGCATAATTGATTAGAAATATTATGCTATTTAGAATGAAATACAATGATAGTTACACTGGTCCTTTGGGGGAAAAAATCCACTGTAAGGCAATATTGGTATAGGACAGTGATGGCTAACCTTTTTGCTGTCACGTGCCAAAAGCGGGGGGAGTGCGGGGGGTCGTGCACGTGCATGTGCCCACACCCATAATTCAATGCACCTTGCCCCCCTTGCATGTGTATGTGACCCCCCCCCGCTCTCCCCCCGCTTTTTGCATGTGATGGCATGGTGGGCCCGGTAGACCTGTTTTTCACTCTCCCCAGACTCCAGAGGCTTTCTAGGAGTCTGGGGAGGGCAAAAACAGCCTTCCCCACCCCCTGAGAGGCCTTCCGGAGGCAGGGAACAGCCTGTTTCCCAACTTCCGGTGGGCCCAGAAGGCCCAAAAATCAGCTGGCCGGTGTGCGCATGCACGCTGGAGCTTAGCTAGAGCAACGCTCGCGTGCCCACAGATATGTCTCCACGTGCCACCTGTGGCACATGTGCCACAGGTTCGCCATCACGGGTATAGGACCAACCAAAATGCTATTTCATATGCACGGCTCGACAGTCTGCAGAATTTTTCAGGTGATAATATTTTACAAAGGGATTGGGGAGGACGTCCAATGATTACAGCAAGCATTTCATCCATTTATATTTGTGAGATCTGAAGTTTAAAATAATAAATATGATTAATAATAGTAATGTAATAATTTTAATAATAGTATTCAGTCCCAAAACAATTGGAGCATCACTTGAACACCATCGGTATTGACAAATTCACCATCAGTCAATTGCAGAAGGCAGCGTTACTTGGAACAGCTTATATCCTGTGACAATACCTCTAACTCCGTGAAACATCTACAAACTATCTACATGGTCCTTGGGGAAGGATTCGATAGGTGGATAAAAATGCCAAATCTGGTCCGAACAACTGGCTGACTGTGTGATAAACCTTAATAATGTTAATAAAAGAATAAATTTTGTAGACAAAGTACATTAGAATTTAGAGAATTTGGAAAATATAGTAAGCTCTCCTCACAGTCACTTATGCCCTTGTCACCTCACGGTTAGATTATTGCAACACGTTCTACATGGGGCTACCCTTGAAAAGTGTTCGGAGACTACAGTTGGTCCAGAACGCAGCTGCGCGAGCTGTCGTGGGTGCACCTAGGTACATCCACATTACACCAATTCTCTGCGAGCTGCACTGGCTCCCTATTGGTCTCCGGTCACAATTCAAGGTGTTGGTTATTACCTTTAAAGCCCTACATGGCTCAGGGCCAGGTTATCTTCGAGACCACCTTCTACCGCATAGCTCCCAGCGACCGGTAAGATCCCACAGAGTTGGTCTCCTCCGGGTCCCGTCAACTAAACAATGCCGGCTGGTGGGCCCGCGGGGGAGGGCCTTCTCTGTGGCTGCCCCGGCTCTCTGGAACCAGTTACCTCCTGAGGTCTGGACCATCCCCACCCTATTGGCCTTCCGAAAAGCGGTGAAGACCTGGCTTTTCCGGCAGGCCTGGGGCCGTTGATCTCGCTTTGCGATCTGGCGAGATCCGGCCATGAATGGTATGAATGGGTTTTAATTGTTTTTCATGTTTTAATTTTTAATGTTTTTATATATGGTTTTTAAATGCATTGTAAGCCGCCTTAAGTCTTTGGAGAAAGGCGGCATACAAGTTGAACAAACAAACAAACAAACAAACAAACAAACAAATAAATAAATAAATTGATCCTGAGCAGAATTTTGCAACTCACCTCACAGGGTTGTTGTTGGTGTGGGGAAAATAGGAGGAGGAAGGTGTGTCAGATATCTTTGTCACCTTGAGTTACTCATAAAAATTATAAAGGTGGGATGCAAATAAATATATGGTAAGAGAAAAGGGAATACCGAATCTAGTATACACTCAAGCTTAGTTTACACACAACACTTCTCCATATCATTCTGTTTTTGCAAGCCATCCTAAATTCTACCAGTTTATGCCCCAAAGTAGAGGGGGCTAGGTTAAGCAATATACCATCTTTTGTTCTTTAAGTTTCTCACCAGTTTTCCTGAAGCAAGAGTGTCTTCCTCTCTTTGAAAAAAGAATTATGCCATAAGGAGTAGACAGTACTTGGCTAGTTAAAAAACTTGATCTGTTCTAAATCACTTTCCTCTGACATTATCCAAAGCTTCTACTACCGTGATGGCGAACCTATGGCACGGGTGCCACAGGTGGCATACGGAGCCATATCTGTGGACACGCGAGCGTTGCCCTACTTCAGTCCAGCACGCATGTGCGCGCTGGCCAGCTGGTTTTTGGGCCTTCCGGGCCTACTGGAAGTCAGGAAATAGCTTGTTTCTGGGCCTCCAGAGGGCCTCCGGGGGGGTGGGGGGAGGCTGTTTTCGCCTTCCCCAGGCTCCACGAAAGGCTCTGGAGCCTGAGGAGGGCAAAAAATGGGCCTACCGGGTCCACCGTGCCATCGCGTGCCAAAAGCGGGGGGAGAGCGGGGGAGGGGTCATGTGTGCATGCGTCGGGGGACGGGGCGCATTGAATTATCGGTGTGGGCACGCGCACGTGCAATCCCCCCCCACTACCCCCGCTTTTGACACGCGATGGCAAAAAGGTTAGCCATCACTGTTCTACTACCACCATCCCAGCCCGAGATTCTATTTTTCTCAGAGCTGCAAATCCATTTCTCTGTTGTGTATCTCCGTTCCTATTCTTTTGTAGCCCCTTTTAATAACGGCAATCACTGTTTTCCTTTAATTTCTTTGCTTTTATACGGCCAAGCTCTCATGCTGAAAAAAATCTCAAAAGTGTTACTTGGATACCTGTGTTTCTGTTACACCCGTTTCTTCCATCTTTCAGAGAGTTGGGCTTGCTTTAAAGAGGGAAGAAGTAGGAAGTGACAAATTCTGCAGAGCTGGCATGGAGTCCTACCAGTCTGTTGGCTGCCAACACTCATGAGCGTCTGAAAAATCTCGTATGCAAATCTCACGCTAATGTGCTGTTCTCCTTAAAAAAATCTCCTGCTGCTGAATAATGAAAATTGATATTTTTTTTTTTTTTGTAATTTGAGATAAAACTCTCTAGGATTCATTGTTGCCAAAAAGGGAGCGAGATGAACGGAAAGCTGTTTTCAGACTTCATTATGGAAAGACGGAAACTGAAAATTTTATAATATATTATTCTGCTTTAGATAATAGGTGTTAATACAGACAGACGGACAAACAGATCGTTTGATAGATTCAATGGGTTGAAGGCACACAAAGTTGCGCAGGTAGTTCTTGAGTTACACCTGTAATGTAGCCTGTCCATTGTGGTCATAACTCATGATTGTCGTAAAGCAAATGTCGCGGCCATTAAGTGAACAAATTGGGGGTGGGCTTCAAAATTTTTAGCAAGGGGTTCTCTGCCCTATTGCTGGGTGGGTGTGGCGTAGTCGGCCTCCTGCACCACAGCGGGGGGGGGGTGCGTTTTTGTCCTCCCCGGGCTCCAGAGGCTTTCTTTGAGCCTCCAGGAAGGCGAAAATCGCCTCCCCAGGTTCTGGAGGCCCTTTGGAGGCCAGAAAGGGGCCCGTTTCCGGCCTTCCAGAACTTCCGGTAGGCCCATTTTTCATCCTCCCCAAGTCTTCGTGCGCGCCCTGCACTTACCTGCATCTAAAACAGGTCGCGTGGGGACTCCTGGGAGGGGTGGGGTGTGGTGGGCAGGACCAGCCAGGAGTGGGATTTGGGGGTTCTCCGAACTGTACAGAATCTTAGCTAGACATTCTTCCGACCCCCTGCGAACCCTCAGCAGCCCACCCTTGGAACCAATGGTTCATTATGGCTGCCATTTTACCCAAAATGGGAAGTAAAAAGCCAGCTTTCAGCTAAACCATCATAAAACATAGTCAAGTGACTACAGGACACTACATGTGGCCATGAATGCAGGCTAAATGCTGAGCAGCTGAAGTGCGGTCATGTGACCACGGGGAGGGAGGGGAGTGGCCGCCAGAAGTTTGAATCCAGGTTGCAAATCTCCCACAGGTAGGCCCGTCAGAACTTTGAATGGTCGCTAAGTCATAACACAACTCAACATTACCTATAGTTAGAAAGGAACTATTGTTTTATGTAGAGAGAGAAGCAACTTAGAACTAAGGAGAAATTTCCTGACAGTTAGAACAATTAATAAGTGGAACAACTTGCCTTCAGAAGTTGTGAATGCTCCAACACTGGAAATTTTTAAAAAGACGTTGGATAACCGTTTGTCTGAAGTAGTGTAGGGTTTCCTGCCTGGGCAGGGGGTTGGACTAGAAGACCTCCAAGATCCCTTCCAACTCTGTTATTCTATTTCTATTTCTATGTCTATTGGAGTTTAAATTTGTTGTGCTTGTTATATTGATTCCTTTAACCTTTTTTTGTATTACTAATAACAAACAAACTTGTCAGAGTCAAAGCGGTTTTAGATGCCCGGAATAGGTAAGTGTCGAAGTTCAAAGTGACAGTGACACTGAAAATAGTGACTTTATGACCGGTTTTCACCCTTACGACCGTTAATAGCATCTTCACGGTCACATCAGGGGTGAAATGCTCCCGGTTCGGACCGGGTTGCCCGATCCGGTAGCGATGGCGGCGGGTGGTTCAGAGAACCGGTAACAAAAATCCCTGTGCCCCCCCCCCACCATGCCCAGCTGAGCCACACGATCATTAGAGGCTTTTTTTTTTTTACTTTTAAAAGCATTTTTTCTACAACCTCTTCCCACGAAAAAATGCTTTTAAAAGTAAAAAAAAAAAAAAAAGCCTCTGATGATCGCGCGGCTCAGCTGGGATCGTCAGAGGCTTTTCAAAGCATTTTTTTCTGCAACCTCTTGGCTGAAGAGGTGGTAAAAAAAATGCTTTGAAAAGTCTCTGATGATCCCAGCTGAGTTGCCTGATCGGCAGAGGCTTTTCAAAGCATTAGAAAAAATGCTTTGAAAAGTTTTTTAAAAAAAAAGTTGGCCACGCCCACCCAGTCACATTAACCCCCCCCCCAAGCCATGCCCACAGAACCGGTAGTAACAAATTTTACATTTCACCCCTGGGTCACATGATCAAAATTCAACCTCTTGGCAACTGACTTGTATTTAGGATGGTTGCAGAGTCCATTGGGTAAGTGGTTTCTGACCAGCAGAGTCAATGGGAGAAGCCAGATTCACTTAATGACTGTATGATTCACTCAACAACTGTGGCAAAAAAAGAGATCACGAAATGGGGTGCAATTCACTGAACAACCGCCTCGCCTAGACATTTTGGGCTCAGTTGTGGTCGTAAGTCGAGGATTACCTGTAGAAGGAGCCCTGCCACCATTCAGGAGTCTGTTTGAAGGAATCCTTACTATTTTGTCTTCGTGTTAGATCTCAAGATAGAGGAACGTCTCTGTATGTGTGTGTGCGCGCTTGTGTTTTCTATATATGTATTTTTCTTGACTGTTGATTCTCCCACGGGAATCAGTTATACTGTGGGATTTGATATTCCATTTATGGAAATGGCGTGCAATGATTCTCTCTTACTTTGCAGCTGGTAATTTTAATGTACAATATATCAAACGTTCTAAATCTACAAGTGCAATAATATTCAGAAACTTCTTCTCACACTCCTCCAGGCTAAGCATTGAATGTGCCACAACGAGTTAATTAAACACCTATCTGAAGATAAGCTGTTGAAAGGCAATAACATAAAATCCACTTGTCCCATTTTTAGGAAGCAGGAGAGGCTCTGCGGAGGCAAAGTAGGAACCTTAGAGTAGTTCTTATTATAATTCAACTCGGTTTAGCCAGGAGTAAAACTATAGAGCTGTGCATGAATTTCTCTTACACGATGCCACTACGGCTGAGTGATTCATGATTAATATTGATCATGAAGCAGAACATGCGACTTTGATCTGATTCTTGTTAATCCTAGAATACCTCAAGAACGATTGCCATCAAGCTGCGTATTTCTTGAACAAAACAAAACATGCTTGAAAAATCTTGACTTGACCGGAAATGGACAAATCTCTTTACTTCCAATTAATATCATTTTTGCACATGTTCATACATCAACTGGTTTGCATTAATAAGGAATTCCCATGTTCATCTTTCAAGGAAAACAAGTCTTCTTTAAAAAAAATATGGACATAACTGATTGAATCATGATGTAGATAGATAGATAGATAGATAGATAGATAGATAGATAGATAGATAGATAGATAGACAGACAGACAGACAGACAGACAGATGATAAACAGACAGACAAACATTATATCCACCCCTTTTCATTTATTATTTTTCTTTATCCCACCTTTATTATTTTTTATAAATCACTCAAAACACAACTCCTAAATCACACAACTCCTTCCTCCTCCTATTTTCCCCACAACAACAACCCTGTGAGGCTGAAAGAGAGTGACAGGCCCAAAATCACACAGTTCAGCCACTCATGGTTAAGGTGGGATTATAATTCACAATCTTCTGGTGATTGACCCAAAGTCATCCAGCCATCATTCATGCCAAGGAAGAACTAGGACTCACAGTCTCCTGGATTTTAGCCTGGTGCCTTAACTGCTAGACCAACTTGTCTTTCAAAGAAGAACAACTAAGATAATTTAAGGCCTGGAGACTAAAACATATGAAGAACAGTTGCAGGATTTGGGTTCAGCTAGTCTAGAGAAACCGCGTCTACGGACGCGGTGGCTCAGTGAGTAAGAAGCTGAGCTTGTCGATCGAAAGGTCGGCAGTTCAGCAGTTCGAATCCCTAGTGCTGCGTAATGAAGTGAGCTCCCATTATTTGTCCCAGCTTCTGCCAACCTAGCAGTTCGAAAGCACGTAAAAAAATGCAAGTAGAAAAATAGGGACCACCTTTGGTGGGAAGGTAACAGCGTTCTGTGCGTCTTTGGTGTTGAGTCATGCCGGCCACATGACCACAGAGACGTCTTCAGACAGCGCTGGCTCTTCAGCTTTGAAACAGAGATGAGCACCGCCCCCTAGAGTCAGGAACGACTAGCACATATGTGCGAGGGAAACTTTTACCTTTACCTTTAGTCTAGAGAAAAGGAGGATTGGGGGGGGACATGATAGCAGTATTCTAGTATTTGAGAGGCTGCCACAAAGAGGAGGGGGTCAATTTATTTTCCAAAGCACCAGAGGGCAGGACAAAAAACAATGGATGGAAATTAACCAAGGAGAGAAGCAACCTGGAATTGAGGAGAAATTTCCTAACAGTGAGGACAATCAACCTTCCCCTTCCTCCTCCTCCTCCTCCTCCTCCTCCTCCTCCCAAACTGCACATAGCTGTTGTTTTTTAATCATTGAGAACCGGGCCATTGTGTGCCAAAAGGGGGCGAAGCGCGTGCATGCGCAGGGGGGCGGAGTTTATTGAATTATGGGTGTGGACAAATGTGCGCGCTCCCTCCCGCGCTCCCCACTTTTGGCACACGATGGCAAAATGGTTAGCCTTCATTGGCCTAGATGATGACAGAGAAACACCATGATGTACTCTCCATGATTTTCACTTAGTAATATCTACTAGGGGGGCGAGAAATGGTGCTTTTTTTAAAAAAAAAAGAAGAAGAAGAAAATGGCTATTTTGGATAAAAGCTCTGTGATTCAGGCCTACCTTTAATTACCTCACTCCCCCGAAGCAGGTATGATTGAAGCCAGCCAGGTATTACTTAACAGCAGTCAGCACCCAAAATAAAACCACGTGAAGCTTCATCGCTGATATGGGATCTTTTGTAAGTTTTCAAATCCAGATGGCCAATTCTTTCTTTCCTTTTAATTCTTTCGCTGCCTCTGGGCTATAGGCTCCTCCTGCCTTTGCTAAGATGCTCTTAGACTCTTCTGAATGCTTAATTACTCAATGAGATTTAGATTTAAACCAAATGGGATGAGATAACGGTTTAGTCCTGTCCTCGCCATCCTGTGATCAAAGCAGAGCTTCTCCGTATAAAATATCTATAGGTGAGAGTTTATCAGGAGATTGACATGAAGGTCTTCCTTATTGAAACTGACAGATGCCCCTGAGTGATTATTATTTCATGTATATATATGGCTCTACTCATGTACTCTCCTGACCTGATTCAATAAAAATAGTGATTAGATAGTGCTGATTTGTGTGCCTTAATCTCTGGCTAAGATTACTCTTAACGAAAGGCGCCAACCTTAGATGAACTTGTTATCTTTCCTCACCAATCCTCAGTGCTTTTTGCATTCTTCATTACTATAGCAACAACCATCTCGTGCAACTGCTTAAGCATTTCATGTATATGGTCAGCTTTCTCCATTGTCCGGCAAGACCTTATATAGGAGGGTTTCGTTTTCAAATCTTTTAAGGAAAGCTATGGCAAATCTAGACAGCATACTAAAAAGCAGAGACATCACCCTGCCAACAAAAGTGTGTATACTCAAGGCTATGGTTTTCTCAGTTGCAATGTACGGCTGTGAAAGTTGGACCATAAGGAAGGCTGAGCGCCAAAGAATTGAGGCCTTTGAACTCTGGTGCTGGAGAATACTCCTGTGAGTCCCTTGGACTGCAAGGCGATCCAACCGGTCAGTCCAAGAGGAGATCAACCTTGTCTGCTCTTTAGAAGATCAGATCCTGAAGAGGAAACTCAAATACTTTGGCCACCTAATGAGAAGGAAGGACTCACTGGAGAAGAGCCTAATGCTGGGAAAGATTGAGGGCAAAAGAAGAAGGGGACGGCAGAGAACGAGGTGGCTGGCTGGAGTCACTGAAGCAGTAGGCGTGAGCTTAAATAGACTCCAGAGGATGGTAGAGGACAGGAAGGCCTGGAGGAACATTGTCCATGGGGTCACGATGGGTCGGACACAACTTCACAACTAACAACAAGAAGAAGTTTCCAAAGCTTCTCTAAACAATATCGTGCCCCAGTTCCACAACAGGGACAGCAGCACAGAAAAGCATTCTAGATGATGTTTAGGGTTAGCCTAATTTTTGAAAAACTTCAATAGAATCTCAATTAAAGTGGACTCAGAAGCAAAATTGAACATTTCGACCTAGGTTGTTCATCAAATTAGTTCTCCAGAACTTTCAGTTTTTACCAGACTCCATATCTAAAGGGATGGTTTGGTCTGGAGGTTAAGGTGTCTCCAATCTTGGCAAGTTGAAGATTGTGGACTTCAACTCCCAAAATTCCCATCCTGGCTGGGGAATTCTGGGAGTTGAAGTCCACAAGTTTAAAGTCGCCAAATTTGGAGATCCCTGGACTAGCTGTTAGAAGACTATGAGGTCTACTCCTGTGCTATGTTATGTACTGTAAACCAGCTGGATGACTTGGAACTGATCATTCTATCAGATCAACCCAACTTATGGGCTGTTTTTGTGGGGGAAAGAGGAGGTAGGGACATTAGAGTCACTATGGGAGGAAAATGGGAGGTCTCCAAATTTGATATATAAATAAAAGGAATGAATAAATAAATTATGCATGCTGCCTTGAGGTGACATCATCATCATCTTGGCTTTTCCCAAGTCAGTCTATTAGGGCTACAAATCCCCCAAAGTTTACTGGGGATGCCAGGAGTTATCATCATAGTATATCTAAAAGGCACCCAGTGGCTTGTCTCATTTGAAATTGTAGTTCATCCCAAAATGAATAAGATAAGACAGAAATGAGACAAATGGCAGATTTTCCAAATTCATGAAATCTACGTCATTGCGGGGAGCTCATTTTTGCACGCAGGCTGAATATCCTAGGTTGAATCTCTGGCATATCTTGATCTATCAAGTGAAATACATTGTTGAGCATCTGGTTTTCCTTGGGGTAGATAGTGGACCAGTGGTCTTTTTCAGTGTACAGGACATTCATATATAGATTGATTACTTTATTTAAAAATTCAGAAAGATACATTTTTTAAAAAAAATTGATTTATATGCCGCCCTTCTCCGGAGACTCAGGGCGACTTACAAGGCATTAAGCAATAGCCTTCATAATTTGTATATTTTATACAAAGTCAGCTGATTGCCCCCATAATCTGGGTCCTTATTTTACCTACCTTAGAAAGGATGGAAGGCTGAGTCAACCTTGAGCCTGGTGAGATTTGAACTTGCAGTAATTGCAGGCAGCTGATGTTAATAACAGTGCTTTAGTCTGCTGCGCTACATGACCAGCACATTAGCTTTTCATGATACATGAGTGTTTAACTGAATAAAAGAATAGCAGTGTTGGAAGGGACTTTGGAGATCTTCTAGTCCAACTCCTGCTATACCATTTCAGACAAATTGCTCTCCATTCTCTTCTTAAAAACCTCTAGTGATGAAGCACCCACAACTTATGAAGGGCAACCCGTTCCATCAGTTAATTTTTCTCACTGTCGGGAAATTTCTCCTTAGTTCTAGTTTGCTTCTCTCCTTGATTAGTTTCCATCCATTGTTTTTTTTTTTTTTTTGTCTTGCCTTTAGATGCTTTGGAGAAGAGGTTGACTTCTTTGTGGCAGCCCCTCAAATATTGGAACAGTGCTATCATGTCCTCCATAAATATTTAGTCCTGTATAAATATTTGGTCCTGTATTAAATTTTATTCCAATTTCACAATGAACGTTGCTCATTGTGAAATCCATACCAGAAATGATCAGAAAGAAGCCAAAATTGACTTACTCATATTTGATTTGCTTCTTCTGTTTCACTTCCCCTTCATTCATCTTGTTTCACCTCTTCAGATGTAGTCCTGTCACTAGTATCTGTATCACACAGAAGGTTTCTACCTTCCTTAGTCCTTATATCTTCAAGAAGTTAATTGGATACTCTCGTTTCTACGATGGAGGCTCTGTGAGATTAACAGCCACTCCTTATCACTTTAAACTGACTGTAGAATGTGGCCACTGCCTGTCAGACATTGTCTTAATTATCCTTTAAACTCGTCCATGATAACTTTGTCACACTGACTGCACAAGGAATACAAGCGAGAGACAAAAAGTCTTTGGAAGAAATTCAGAAAACGTTGTTTAGTATGGTGGAATCAAATGTATATTGATCCTGTAAACGATTCCCAAAAGAAGATATTGCAGTTTATCTCTACCAAACTGTTTCCTTTTTATTGCCTCACAATATAATTTCGTTAGAGATGATGCTATTGGAAGGACTACAATGCGGCGGGTGATTTAACATCATGTAAGGATGATGCATAGCAACTCCTAAAAGATAGCAGTTTTGGAAAAAATCTTAACAGGAAAAACTATAAATTGGTCCTCAAGGTACAACTGAGAAATATGGAAATGTACATGTCATTTTGAAAATCAAGAATCAGTTATCTAACTACAGGTCATCTCACACTGGCCACTAGTGTGAGATGACTTCAATGGTCATTTTGAAGGACCATTTTTTCCCAGTCACATCTACCAGGCCCACCAGAGCGAGAAGCCAGGGAATATTACAGGTCCCTTCTTCTAAGGAAGTCCATCTAGCGGGACCAAGAGGGCCTTTCCTGTGGTGGCTCCCTCCCTATGGAACATCATCCCCACGGAGATGAGATTGGCCCCCACTTTGATACTCTTTCACAAAGCCCTGAATCAGTGGTGGGTTCCTTCCGGTTTGACCCGGTTCGGCCGAGCCGGTAACGGTGACAATATGATGTCACCGAACTGGTTCTCTTTGTTCAGGAGCTGGGCCCTCCTGCCCCCCATCCCCTGCATTATTCTTACCTTTTATTTGGCCCCACCCCCAATCTATTGCTGCCTCCTGAGTCCCAGCTGATCGGCTAGAAGGAAAAAAACTGCCACCCTGAGTCTCCGGAGAGGGGCGACATATAAATTTAATAAATAAACAAAACTGTTTAAACTCTTGCCCGGGGCTTCAAAGGGCCGCCCTACAGCTGATCAGTGTTAAAAGGCAGTGTGGCGGTAGACCGGTGCCTCCAAAAACAAATGGGTAGACCAGTACAGCTCTGCAAGCAGTTAAAAGCCTAGTAGACCACTACCTCTGCTAAATCCTAAAGAATTGTCACATGACCATCAAGCCACACCCACAAAATAGGCCACACCCACAGAACCGGTACTAAAAAAATTTAGAACCCACCCCTGCCCTGAATATCTGGTTTTGCCAATGGGACTGGGGACCCAGAGCGTGATGGAGTCCCTTCAAATGGCTCATTTGATTGTTGTCGGGGGGTGGGGGAATAAAGGTTTATTGCTAAGCAGGGGGTTGGACTAGCTGTTATTCTATTCTATTCTATTCTATTCTATTCTATTCTATTCTATTCTATTCTATTCTATTCTATTCTATTCTATTCCATTCCATTCCATTCCATTCCATTCCATTCCATTCCATTCTAATTTGTTTCTGATTCTATTCTATTCGTTTCTATTTATTTCTATTGGTTTCTATTCTATTCTAAATGAATAAATATTGCTAATAGGGATGAACAGATAGGAGTATATCTTGACAATCTTTCTGAAATGCTAATATCCTTCATGTCTTAGAGCCAGGTTTCCTAAAAATCACCTCCTTCCATAGGAGTTTGTTTGGACCATGAAGTAATGAATGGATTTGAGTTCTTCTCAACTTATTTGCAAAGCATATCTGTCAGGAAAGGAATTTAGTTGGTAGCTATATACTTGTTTGGGAAATTTTGCTCCCATAAGCAAGGATATTGTTTCAGTGCCAGAGCCTTTTAAAGAACTTTGAATTCTAAATAGGCTGGTTTTATGGTGCTTTTATCTTCTGGTTTTAATTAATCAATTAATTTAGGAAATTTATATGCTGCCCATTCCCTTAATGGTGGTAGGCAGCTTACAAAGATACAATAAAAGTACCCATTAAAAAAAAACACTGAAAGCATAGCAAAAATCTTAAACAGTCGTATTAAAAAGGCTTGGGCAAATGAATATGCTAAGTGTTCTTCTAAACTGTAACCAGAAAGGGGCCTCATTCCATTCCAAATGCATTTTATTGCACAACAAAAGCTACCTTGGGAAAAAGCAGTATTTAATGTTGATGTTAGATATATCAGGGATATTATGGCTCAGCGGTTAAAGACACCGAACTTGTCAGCTTAGAACATCCTGGGTTCAAGACCCGAGCACCATGTGATGGAGCGAGCTCCTGTTATCCAGCCCAGCTCCTGCCCACCTAGCCATTCCAAAGCAGCAAATGCAAATAGATAAATAGGTACCACTTCGGTGGGAAGGTAGCAATGTTTCATGCACTTTTGGCATACAGTCATGCTGGCCACATGACCACGGAAATTGTCTTCAGGCAACGCTGGTTCCCTCAGCTAAGAAATGAGCACACCCTCCTTGGATGGATGGATGGATGGATGGATGGATGGATGGATGGAAGGATGGATGGATGGATGGATGGAAGGAAGGAAGGCAGAAAGATGGATGGATGGATGGAAGGAAGGAAGGATGGGTGGGTGGATGGATGGATTGGTGAATGAATGGATGGAAGGAAGGAAGGAAGGAAGGAAGGAAGGAAGGAAGGAAGGAAGGAAGGAAGATGGATGGAAGGAAGGAAGGAAGGAAGGATAGATGGATGGATGGATGGATAGATGGATGGATGGATGGATGGACGGATGGATTTAAAACATTTATATATCAGAAATTATGGGATAGATAATCCCGCATGTAGTTTAAAGCTATTTATACACCAAAATGCTTTGGACTCAGAAAACAACTGTAACTATTTCAGCATAGAACAGTGTTTCTCAGCCTTGAGAATCATGCTGGCTGGGGAATTCTGGGAATTGAAGTCCACACTTCTTCAAGTGGCCAAGTTGTGAGAAACACTGGCATAGACTGATGTTCTCCTCCAAGACATGAGGTGGGTTACAAATTGCAAGCAAGCAAGCAAGAAACCAGTCCATAGCAATTATTTCCTAACTAACTTCATCCTGCAGTACAACCACAAGCCAGAATTCTTAACTGTTTTACTTGTTTTTGACAGTTTAGCATTTATAACTTGAAGTATTAAAATAGCCCTACTCTCAGCAGGGTTTTCATCTTTGCATTTCCCCTCCCTGGTGCTATGTTCTTTCAGTACGGACCACCTGGGTGTTGTCAGTGGTTACCTTTTAAAAAATTACTTTATGTCTTTATTTTTGTAGCAAAGCATTTTTTTTTAAAAAAAAGGAACTTAAAAAATCAAAACTGCAAGCTGAAAATACAAACTAAGAAAAGAAAATGGAAGAAAAGAAAAAAAATAGTAGCACAGTTTATACTTATCAATACGGGAAGGGCTCAATTTACGCCCACAATCAGGGCTAGAATTTTCATTGCTAAGCAAGATGGCTGCTAAGTGAGTCAGCCTGATTTTATGACCTTTTTGCCATGGTTCTTAACTGAATCCCTGCAATCCTGAAAGCAACTCACACAGTTGTTAACGAATCCAGCTTCCCCCTGTTGACTTTGCTTGTCAGAAGCTGGCTGGGAAGATCACAAATTGGCAATTGCATGCCCAGGATAACGCAACCATCATAAATACACACCAGATTGTGAAGCGCGTGGATTTTGACCACATGAACACGGGGATGCTATAACCGTCGTAAGGGCGAGTACCGGTCGTAAGACGCTTTTTTCAGTGCCATTGTAATGTCCGATGGTCCCTAAACGAATGGTTGTAGTTTGAGGGCTGACTGTAATCTCTAGTTTACCAATGAATTCACTACTGCAGGGGTGTCAAACTCGATTTCATTGAGGGCAGCATCAGGATTGTGTTTGACTTCGGTGGGCTGGGGGGGGGCATGGCCAGCTTGACATCACTCGTGTCGGAGGTACCTGTGGTGGTCAAGTGCTAAGAAGAGAAGAGAAGAGAAGAGAAGAGAAGAGAAGAGAAGAGAAGAGAACAGAACAGAACAGAACAGAACAGAAAATATGGAATAGAATAGAAACAGAAATATAGAATAGAATAGAATAGAATAGAATAGAATAGAATAGAATAGAAACAGAAACAAATTAGAATAGAATAGAATAGAATAGAATAGAATAGAATAGAATAGAATAGAATAGAATAGAATAGAATAGAAAATATGGAATAGAATAGAAACAGAAACAAATTAGAATGGAATGGAATGGAATGGAATGGAATGGAATGGAATGGAATAGAATAGAATAGAATAGAATAGAATAGAATAGAATAGAATAGAATAGAATAGAATAGAATAGAATAGAATAGAATAGAATTCTTTATTGGCCAAGTGTGATTGGACACACAAGGAATTTATCTTTGGTGCATACGCTCTCAGTGTACATAAAAAGACAACATACATTCGTCAAAGATCACAAGGTACAACACTTAATAATAGTCATAAGGTACAAATAAGCAATAAAATCATACTAGGAAACAATATCAATATAGATCGTAAGGATACAAGCAACAAAGTTACAGTCATGCAGTCATAAAATGAGTGGAAATGAGTGATAGGAACGATGAGAAGACTGATAGTAATAGTAATGCAGACTTAGTAAATAGTTTGACAGTGTTGAGGGAATTATTTGTTTAGCAGAGTGATGGCATTCGGGGAAAAACTGTCCTTGTGTCTAGTTGTTCTAGTGTGCAGTGCTCTATAGCGTTTTGAGGGTAGGAGTTGAAACAGTTTATGTCCAGGATGCGAGGAGTCTGTAAATATTTTCACAGCCCTCTTTTTGACTCGTGCAGTATACAGGTCCTCAATGGAAGGCAGGTTGGTAGCCATTGTTTTTTCTGCAGTTCTAATAATCCACTGAAGTCTGTGTCTGTCTTGTTGGGTTGTGGAACCAAACCAGAAAGTAATAGAGGCAGGACATCCCTCAGACCTTCCCTCCCTCTCATTATAATCTCCTTCCTTCCTTCCTTCTTTCCTTTTCTTCTTTTTCCTTCCCTCTCATTCTCCTTTCCTCTTCCTTCCTTCCCCTCTTTCCTTCTTTTTCCTTCCTTGCTCTCTTCCCATCTTCCCTGCTTTGTCTTTCCTCTTTCCCTTTCTCCTTTCCTGTCCCTTCTTGCATGCTCAAATGGCATTGGACCTGGATACCTTCGAGACCGTCTTCTGCCACCAGTAGCCTCCCACCGGCCAGTCGGCTCCCACAGAGAGGGTCTCCTCAGGGTGCCATCGGCCAAATTATGTCGGCTGGCGACACCCAGGGGGAGGGCCTTCTCTGTCGGAGCCCCTGCCCTTTGGAATGAACTGCCCCCAGAAATTCGTAAAATCTCTGATCTCCGTGTATTTCGCTGTGCCCTCAAAACCTTGTTGTTCCGCCAGGCTGGGCTCTCAATGTAAAGATTTTAATTGGTTTTTAAATGTGGGATTTTAAATTTGGGGGTTTTATAATTGAGCCTATCATTTAATAATTTTAATAATTTTAAATTTTGTCTGTTTTTGTGCTTTTAATCAGGCTGTACACCGCCCTGAGTCCTTCGGGAGAAGGGCGGTATAGAAATAAAATAAATAGATAAATAAATAAATAAATAAATAAATAAATAAATAAATAAATGAGGAAATATTTCTCCTTTTGTTTTGTTTTTTAGTTTGTTTTGCTAGTCCTCTGCCAGCGAAAAGCAAAGGACCGGCCCGTGGTGCCTCTGCCAACGAAAATGGAGCCTGGGAGGGCCGTGTGCGGCCCTCCTGAGCTCCATTTTCGCTGTCAGAGGCACCGCGGGCTGGTCCTTCACTGTTTCCAGAGTGGCACCGTGGGCCAGATCGAAGCACCCCACGGGCCAGATCCGGCCCATGGGCCTTGAGTTTGATACCCCTTCATACTCCTGTAATATGAACAGTGTGTAAATTCCCAATCTAGGTGATGGCTATGCATAGCCATTTTCTTTCCTTTTTTCCATCTTTCCTACCGTGTTTTCCTGAAAATAAGACCCTGTCTTATATTTTTTTTGAACCCCGAAATAAATGCTTGGCCTTATTTTCGGGGAGGTCCTATTATTTTGTGGCGCGTGGAGCAAGATGGGGCTCCTCTTTGTCATCTTACCTGACTTCCAGCTCTGTGTTTAAATATTTTCGGGGAGGGCTTATTTTCAGAGGGAGGCTTATTTCAGCACATGGGCTCAAAAGCCCGATTGGGCTTATTATCAGGGGATGTCTTGTTTTCGGGGAAACAGGGTAATCAACCGATAGGAGTAGAGTACTCTATCCCCCGTTTCTCCTCAAAATGGCAGTTCAAAAAGTTGACGGCTTTGGGGGTTGCATGTTGAGGATTTCTTTATTTCACAAACGAAGGGCGAATATATGTGTCCGAGGATAATGTTGCCGGATCCAATCTGGGTCGGGTTATCAGGA
The DNA here is from genome assembly GCF_059756535.1 of Pantherophis guttatus. NCBI lineage: Eukaryota > Metazoa > Chordata > Lepidosauria > Squamata > Colubridae > Pantherophis > Pantherophis guttatus. The sequence goes on along the minus strand of NC_142069.1, from coordinate 10,088,439 downwards.
TTAGAGATTTAGTCTTCCGAACTTTCGGACTCATGCTGGAGCCCATCCTCAGGGAACTTCTCTCTAGCAGAATTAGTGTTAGAGCACACAGTGACCCAGTGACTGATGGGGATTGGACTGATTTATTTGTGTCCTGCCTTTATTAATTTAAATGACTCAAGCTGGCCAAGATGCCTAATATGCCTTCTGACTCCTATTTTCCTCACAACCAAACTCTGAGAGGTGGGTTGTGTTGCAGACGCAGATGCGCCGCTACCCAGCAACACGGAAGCGCCTCCCATTGGCTGAGACTTGACAGCTCAGCCGGCGGGAGAAATAATCAGGCGCTATTGGCTGTTCCTTTTGACAGCTGCTATATAAATAGCAGCCGTGACTGAAAGTTGTTGTTGTTGCCGTTCTATCTCGTTCTGGTTGCCTGTTAGTTATTGTCTCAATAAAAGAGATTCCTTTCAGCTGTTTGCCTCAGTTTCCCTACTTCGTTCTCTCGATCTAGAACAGGCTGGGCTGAGCAAGAGTGACTGGCCCGCATCATCCAGAGGATTTCATGGCTAAGGCGGGACTTGAACTCACAGTCTCCTGCTTTCCAGCCTTGTGCATTAACCACTAGACTAGACCAATGCTTCACTCAGGAACTTTTTCTCAGCTTGTTGGGATGCAAACAGGTGAAGGTGTTGGCCAACATTATTCTCTCTTTTTCTTTTTTTCTCTCTCTCTCTCTTTCTCCCCCCTCTCTCTGTCTTTTTCTCACTCTTTCTTTCTTTCTTTCTTTCTTTCTTTCTTTCTTTCTTTCTTTTTCTTTCTCTTTCTCTCTCTCTTTCTTTCTCCATCTTTCTCCTTCTCCTTCTCTTTCTCCTTCTCTTTCTCTCAATCTCGTCAGGATGCTTGAAGGTGCAGCTTCTCAAGAAGAAACTTTTGAGCCAGCTGTCTTCAGCAATATTTTGATGGTTTGCATCCAAGACTGCAAAGCAGCAGTGCTGGGAATGCCAAGCGTAGTTCAGATCTGTATCATTAATTTCCCCACAGTGTCAGAAGAAAAAGTTTAGCAAAAAGTGAATGACACGAAAGTGATTCTTTAAAAAAAAAAGTTGCAGTTGTAATAGTGAGAATTATGGGGATATTTTTATTTATTGTTTTGTCTTATTTTATTTTATTTATTTATTTATTTGTCAAGAACGTATTAGGTAATATATATAAGTATAAGCATGAATTGAATGCATAAAATAGATACAAATAGAGGAAACATTAGGACAGGGATGGTAGGCACACTGGTGCACTTATGCACGCCCCTTAAAGACCTCTTAGGAATGGGGTGAGGTCAACAGTAGACAGTCTAAGGTTAAAATTTTGGGGAGGTTTGGGATGAAACCACAGAGTCAGGTAGTGCATTCCAGGCATCGACCATTCTGTTGCTGAAGTCATATTTTCTGCAATTGAGTTTGAAGCGGTTCACTTTAAGTTTGTATCTATTGTGTGCTTGTATATTGTTGTGGTTGAAGCTGAAGTAGTCATTGACAGGTAGGACATTGTAGCAGATGATTTTATGAGCTATGCTTAGGTCATACCGGAGGCGGAGTAGTTCTAAGTTTTCTAAGTTCAGAATTTCAAGTCTGGTGGCATAAGGTATATTGTTGTATTCCCTTTGCTGCGAGCCTGTGTCAGTTCCACTAATTTCACAAGAGAGGAAAGCAAGGGAGCAGTGGGCCTCTCTGAGAAGAAAGACGCTTACAGGGAAGAGAAGGGGAAAAAATCAGAAGTTTGCACTGTCCCCCTGTGCAACTGCATCCCCCCTCCCATCTTTCCATTATCTTCTTCTTAACTCGAGCCTTTTTTTTTTTAAGGTGGACTTGCTAACAATTCCATTCATAAAATGGAACAATTCCATTTTATTCATAAAATAATTTGAAGTTTCTTTAGAAGCCTCCAAGATGTTAGAGGTATTACGAAAATCAAAACTGCAAACTGAAAATGCAAACTGAGGAAGGAAAGAAAAAATTAGAAAAGAAAAACCGTATTTTATACTTACGAACACAGGTAGTCCTCAAGTTAGAACCACGATTGGGACTAGAACTTTCATTGCTAAGCAAAGTGGCTGTTTAGTGAGTCATTTGATCTTAATACCTTTTTGCTTCGTTTGACATAAAATATCTATTCCATCCACCCACCTACCCACCCATCTATCTATCTATCTATCTATCTATCTATCTATCTATCTATCTATCTATCTATCTATCTATCGTAATAGTGCTTAGACTTAAATACCACTTCACAGTGCTTCAAAGCCCTCTCTAAGCAGTTTACAGAGTCAGCCTATTGCCCCCCACAATCTGGGTCCTCATTTTACGCACCTCAGAAGGATGGAAGGCTGAGTCAACTTTGAGCCCGTCAGGATCGAACTCCTGTCAGTTGGCAGAGTTAGCCTGCAATACTGCATTCTAACCACTGCGCCACCGCGGCTCTATATCAATCCTCCTCATTCAGTCCTCTCCAGATGTTGGACTCCAGCCTCCAAAATTAGAGCTAGCATGGTCTTGTATGGCTGGCAATTATGAGACCTGAAATCCCCCATATTGGGAGAGCAATAAATTCAGGAACTCGACTAGATTAACGGCGTTTTTCTTCTAACTTCAGAGAAGATAAAGGGAAGGGTCAGTGATAAAAGGGGTGGGCATGGTTATCGTTCAGAGCGGCTTTGATCAAACAAGTGCTGAGGAATGCAGCAAGAGGCTTGGAGCTTTTTAGATTCCTGTAGCTGACAGGTAGATCACAGAAAACCTTAAATGGATGTTTAGGGAGAAGATGAATGGGTGAGCTCCTGCAAACGGATAGTTTCTTTGCCTGGCAGTGATTATTCCAGCTTTTGAAGCTTTCGACCAAAAAGAAGATAACTCTTTAAAGAAACTCTTTAAAAACTCTTTAAAATATGCGAGTGTGTATACACAGAGACACACCATTTAAATTTTCCACTGCATATAACAATGCATCTACAATAAAAATAATTTAATTTTAAAAAACAGTTAAAGGATAAAAGAAATAACTACTCGAAAGGGGAAAAAAAGAGGAAAATAAGAAATATCAAAGTAAGATATAAGTATAATCTAAAATAAAATATAAAATGAATTAAGATCACGTGAAGTGTTTGGTACCACTTTATAATGCCTTGGGAAGACGACACTTGGAATACTGCAACCAGTTTTGGTCGCCATGATATCAAAAAGGTGTTGAAATTCTAGAAAAGAGTGCAGAGAAGTGTGAGTGGAAACGTCCAACATAGGACGTTTTTAAGAAGACCTTAGATAGCCATTTGTCTGAAGTGGAATAGAGTTTCCTGCTTGAATAGGGGGTTGGATTAAAAAAAACCTCCGAAGTCACTTCCAATTCTTTCATTCTGTTAAAATATCAGTAAATAAACAGAAATTATATTTGTCCTAAAATTTAAAATTCATTACGTCATTGATTAATTAGTTGACTATATAAAATTAAACACATGATACCACCTGGAGAAATAGCTATAAATCAGGGTGAAACTCTGAAATTTAATGTTTATATTGATGTCATCACTATTCAGTAAGCAAACATGATCAAAGGGAAGGAGGGAGGAAGGGAGGGAGGGAGGGAAAGAAACAGAGGGAATGAAGGGACAAAAAAAGGGGAAAAGAAAAAGATAAGTTTTGTAGTTAATTTTCGGAAGACTCCTACTCAGGTTCAGAAAGATCTATAGGCAACTATAATTTCTCATTCTTGTCAAGATGGAGAGATTTCCATTTACGGAACTATATTTGTGAAGATTTTCAGCAACATACCGAGTTTTAGAATTATCCTTAGTGTTAGAATTCAGTTTTGATTTTTATTAAAACCATTACCTTCTTAAAGAATAACTTCAGTTTAACTTATTTAATTAAAAATTATCCCAAATCCTTTTCTTGTACATTTTCAAACACTCTTCATAAAAATGCAGATATACATGAGCTTCTAGATATTATTTAATTCAATTCTGGCTATAATAATCCCAATCATCATTTGATCCCTCTCTAACCCTTGGTTAGAGTTTGTGAGTTCTAATTCCGCCTTACGAAGAAAGCCAGCTGGGTAATCTTGAGCCAGTCACCAGGGGTGAAATGATCCCGGATCGGACCGGATTGCCTGATCCGGTAGCGATCTTGGCCGTTGGTTCGGTGATCCAGTAGCGATGGCAGAGCAAAGCTCCGCCCACCCACCCAGGTGTCATTACTTCCTGGTTTTAACCAGGAAGTAATGTTTTTTTTACCTTCTGCACATGCACATTACCTTTTGCGCATGTGCGCTTCCGAACCGGTAAGGAAGGTAAGTAGATTTCACCCCTGCCAGTCACTGTTTTAGCCCTAGGAAGAAGATAGTGGCAAACCACCTCTGCAATCTTGCCAACAAAAACAGCAGGGACCGGCAGTTGCTATTAGTCAACATTGTCTTGAAGATACAGTCACCATCATCATAATCCGGAGCATCCTATAGATCTGTGATGGTAAACCTATGGCATGGGTGCCACAGGTGGCACACGGAACCATATCAGTGGGCACGTGAGCATTGCTGTAGCTCAGCTCCAGCACGCATGTGTGCACCAGCCAGCTGATTTTTGGACCTTCCAGTCCCACCAGAAGTTGGGAAATGGGCTGTTTCCAGCCTCCGAAGGGCCTCTGGGTTGGTGGGGAAAGCCGTTTTCGCCCTCCCCAGGCTGCTAGAAAGCCTCTGGAGCCTGGGGAAGGTGGATAGCTCAGCAGACTAATGCGGACTAATGCATTGTAATTAACATCCACCTGTCTGCAGTTACTGTAAGTTCGAATCTCACCAGGCTCAGGGTTGACTCAGCCTTCCATCCTTTCTAAGGTAGGTGAAATGAGGACCCAGTTTGTGGGGGCAATAAGCTGACTTTGTATAAATATACAAAAGGATGAAGGCTATTGCTTAGCGCATTGTAAGCCTCCCTGAGTCTCCGGAGAAGGGCGGCATATAAACCAAATTAAAAAAAAAACCGGCCTACCGGGCCCACTGTGCCATCGCGTACTAAAAGGGGGGGTAGGGGGAGTGCATGCGCGGGGCGCATTGAATTATGGGTGTGGGCACGCATATGGGCGACCTCCCCACGCTCTTGACATGTGACGGCAAAAAGGTTAGCCACCACTGCTATAGATCATAACAAGAATATGGGCTCTGTTCACTGTTCTTTGAGGCGAATGTTAGTTTTCAGAAGAAAGATCATTGTTTGTCCCAATCTCTGAAATCTGGTAATATTTGGCACATTCTTTGAAAAAATAAAGTACGCCATATAAGGTGAGCAAATTACATCCTCACTCTTAAAACAAAACCAATCAATGGGTGTGGGGGAGGAGAGCCAGTCTATAAATGGTACATCATCCATTTCCCAAAATATCTCTTCCTGATCTTTGAATCTCCAACTTGCTTTAAACATGATCGGTGGGCAGAGGCAGGTGCAAAAACAGGATTGTGCTAAGATTTCTTATGGATCTTTGTAGTTTTTCATTTAGGAAACTGATTATCTGAGCTATGTAAAAAGGATGTGGAGACTGTAGAAAGAGTGCAGAGAAGAGCAACAAAGATGATGAGGGGACTGGAGGCTAAAACGTATAAAGAATGTTTGCTGGAATTGGGTATGTCTAGTTTAATGAAGAGAAGGACCAGGGGAGACATGATAGCAGTCTTCCAATATCTCAGGGGCTGCCACAAAGAAGAGGGAATCAAGCTATTCTCCAAAGCACCTGAGGGTAGGACAAGAAGCAGTGGATGGAAACTAATTAAGGAGAGAAGCAACTTAGAACTAAGGAGAAATTTCCTGAGAGTTAGAACAATTAATCAGTGGAACAACTTGCCTCCAGAAGTTGTGAATTCTCCAACACTGGAAGTTTTTAAGAAGAGGTTGGATAACCATTTGTCTGAAGTGGTGTAGGGTTTCCTGCCTAAGCAGGGGGTTGGACTAGAAGACCTCTAAGGTCCCTTCCAACTTGGTCATTCTGTTATATTCTGCCCTTAGTTTCGTGATAATAACAGTGAGTAAATTTATTCCTAAAAGCATTTACTCTTCCTTTAGCTTTGGTGAGTTTCACACTTCTCTTGTAATTTTGTTAATTTTATAATTTTTGTTTGCATGTAGCTGTAGCTTACAGAAGGAAAGCTCCCCTTGCTTCTCTCCATAAATAACACTTGTAATCAAACCGGGCTTGAAAGCATTAATTACTTAGTGCAATTAATGTGTTCGTTAATAAATTGCAAGTTTTAAAAGTGGATTTTAAATTGGATTCCAGTTGAACTTTGCCCTCTTTGAAAATGCGGCCTTATTGGAGTCAACGTTTGTGTAAGTGACAGATTTTCTTCTTAATTCAAAAAGGCATTTTTAAACAAACAAACAAACAAACAAATAAATAAATGATATTCTGATGTTTAATTTTCCAGAGAGAGGAAAAATTAAATGGCCTTATCAGAAGGAGTTGGCCATATGTATTTTAATTGGCTAATTAATCAAATTTCTCGGCTCTGTACAACTTTCTTCAAATGTGCTTTGCCCTATGTAGGTTGGAGCTTCTTCACCTTCAATTCAGGGAGTCATTGAGGAATGGTGCTGTAGAGGCCACCAAATCCAACCTTCTAATCACGGTAGAAAGCCAAATGAAAGTATTACACGTCTTCAGTCTCAATTTAGATTCCTCCAACTTTCATCATTAGGACTGTATTTCTATCATTCAGTTGGAATCTGCCGACCGGCAATTTTTGAGACCCAAACTTAAAATGAGGAAGAGTAGCCTGATTGTGAGAAATATTAAACAGTGGAACAACCTTACTTCTGGAGTCATGGAGACTTCATCACTGGAGCTTTTCAAGAGAAGGCTAGGAGAGATTTGTATGGGATGATCTGAGGATTCCTGTCCTAGGCAGAGAGTTGGTCTAGAACAGGGGTCAGCAACCTGTGGCTCTGGAGCCCCATGTGGCTCTTTCACCCCTCTGCTGCGGCTCCCTGTCACTCAAAATATGCTTCACAACCGCCAATGTGCGAAACCCGCTGGCACACGATTTATTGAGCTTTTCAACCTCCGGTAGGCCAACCATGGATAAATCCAAGAAAAGAAAGATTTCAGAAGAAAACAGAACATTTAATTCAACTACATATGCTAGTTTTGTGGCCGCTCAAGAAATAGTCAGTCACGGGAAGGGTTTTCTGGCTCCCAGTGTTTTCTTTTCTGTGGATAATGGGTCCAAATGGTTCTTTGAATGTTTAAGGTTGCAGTCTCCTGGTCTAGAACAAGGGTCTCCAACTTTGGCAACTTTAAGCCTGGCGGACTTCAACTCCCAGAATTCTTCAGGACTTCAGAGTTGAAGTTCCTCCAGGCTTAAAGTTGCCAAGGTTGGGTCTCCCTGGTCTACAAGGTCTCCAAAGTCTCTTCCAACCCTAGAATTCTCTAAGAGAATTCTCTAAGAGAAAAAAGAGCCTTGGTACTACAGTGGTTTAAAGCACCCTGTTATTAACACAGCTGCCTGCAATTTACTGCTGGTTCGAATCTCTCCAAGGCTCAAGGTTGACTCAGCCTTCCATCCTTTCTAAGGTAGCTGAAATGAGGACCCAGTTTGTGGGGGCAATAAGTTGACTTTGTATAAATATACAAAAGTATGAAGGCTATTGCTAAACGCACTGTAAGCCGCCCTGAGTCTCCGGAGAAGGGCGGCATATAAATCAAATTAAAAAAAAAAAAAAAAAAGAGCATATAGTTGGTTTGGTGGCCTAAATCACCCCTTTCCAGCTTTAGGATTCTTAGATTTAGTGATTTGTCACAAAATCCACAATTTCAGAACATAGAGTGAGACGTTGACACCATATTGTGCTGAAATGTGTTATTCACACAATCCAGTCTTCTACTTTATTTTAGGACATTTCTGAACCTCTTTGGGGGTGACTCCATTATTCCATGATGGTTGAAGGTGATGGTGCTATGGGTAATCCTAGACCAGTGTTGGCAAACCTTTTCGGCACCAAATGCCGAAATGGGAGCGTGCACACGATGAAACACCAGAAAATGGAAGACCAGCTTCCTGGTGCACACGCGAGGGAGTGCCAGAAACTGGAAGAGCAGCTCCCCAGCGTGCATGTGCACACCGGAAAACTGAGCTTCCGGTTACCAGCATGCGCATGTGAACCAGTCACTTGGACTTCCAGTTTCTGCTGTGCATGCACACGCGAAGACCAGCTGGTCAGCGCGCATGTGCGTGCTGGAAATTGGAAGCTCAGCTTCCCAGCATGCGCATGCGCACCAGGGAGCTGCTCTTCTAGTTTCCGGTGCTCCCATGCACGCGAAGACCAGCTAGCTGGCGCACATGTGTGTGATGGAAACCGGAAGCTCAGCTTCCTAGCACACACATGTGCACTAGGGAGCTGCTCTTCCAGTTTCTGGTGCTCTCCTGCGTGCGAAGACAAGCTGGACAGCGCGCATGTACGCCCCGGAACCTGGAAGAGTAACGGGTGACGGCTGGCATGCCCGGAGAGATGGCTCTTTGTGCCACTTCAGGCACGCGTGCCATAGGTTTGCAATCACGGTCTTAGACCTATGGCCACAATTGAGCCCAAAATTTCTGTTCAGGAATGATACAGTTGTTAAGTGAGCTTTGCCCCATTTTACGACCTTCCTTGGAACAGTTCTTAAGTGAATTGCTGCACTTGTTAAGTTAGTAACACAGTCGTTAAGTGAATCTGGCTTCCCCTTGGACTTTGTTCATCTGAAGGTCACAAAAGGTGATCACATGACCCCGGGACATTGCAACCGTCATAAATATGAGCCAGTTGCTAAGTGTCTGAATTTTGATCATGTGACCATAGGGATGCCGCAACGGTAACAGATATGAAAAATGGTCGTCAGTCGCTTTTTCCGGTGCTCTTGTAACTTTGAAGGGCCACTAAGCCAATTGCTCTAGGTCGGGGACTACCTGCCCTTTTTTGGGGTTCAATTTGCTTGCCAATTTTTGCTTTCCTTCTTCGAGCCATCTCTGGATCCCTCCGCAGTCGCCGTGGCTTTCCTAATGTCCTAATAATTGGAAGAGCTCCCTTGGGAGTTACCGGTTCTGTGGGCGTGGCTTGGTAGGGGGGTAATGTGACTGGGTGGGCATGGCCAATTTTTTTTTTAACTTTTAAAACCATTTTTTCTACAACCTCTTCGGCGAAGAGGTTGTAAAAAAATGCTTTCAAAAGGCTCTGACGATCCCAGCTGAGTTGCCTGATCGTCAGAGGCTTTTTTTTTCTTTTAAATGCCTCTGACGATCAGGCAACTCAGCTTGGATTGTCAAGCATCGTATTGGATCGTCAGATTGGATCGTTAGCTTGGATCGTCAAACTCAGCTTGACGATCAGGCAACTCAGCTTGGATCGTCAGAGGCATTTAAAAGAAAAAAAGCCTCTGATGATCGCGCGGCTCAGCCGGGCATGGGGAGGGCAGGGATTTTTCTCCGAACCAGCCGCCTCCATCGCTACCAGATCGGGCGATCCGGTCCGAACCAGGAGCATTTCACCCCTGATCTTTTCCCTTGAGATTTAATTTTAAGGAGCTGGGGAATCAGATCGCTTTAGGCCCTTGAAAATGTCCAACCTTTGAGAACCTCATCCCCAAAAAAACAAAACAAAAAAAACCCTTCCTTTTTTTGGGGGGAAAAATAATTTTAAAAAAAATTCCTTTTCTATCACGTTACATAATAACGATCCAGACACAGAGAGGAGAAAAAAAATTTTTTTTTGCACATCACTAATTTGATCACCAGCATTTCAATGCGCCCACTTTCTTTTCTCCTGCAAGTAATTACCGAGATTACATCTGAAATGCATTTCTTTTCTTTTCCTTTTTTTTTTCCCCCCAGGGAGTTGGTGGTGGTGGTAGTGGAATGGGTTAATCTAACTCTCTGCTCTCCACCCTCCATGCAATATTCAGGATTCATAGTGCCACTTTACTAAAAATAGCCAGGTTTTCCAATCCTGAAACGGGAGAGATTTTTCACTTCTTATTCAGTCGGATCCGTAGACATCCCTGCCTTTAGTTGAAAGTTAATGGGGCTTGCACAAAAAGGATCCAGAATGTGACGAAGAGTGTGTGTGTGTATTTGTGTGTAGGGAAACATTTGCTCCCAAATTGCTACTAGCAACAACCCAAAGAAAACTATTTACACTAAGTCCCGTGTCGCACCGCTCTTCTGCACCAGTTCGTCTGCCGTGATGTTAGCAACAATTAATAAATCCTAATAATATTAATAAACCACTGTGGCAGCTGCAACGAGGAAAACCGATCACCAGGAATTGCCACCCGTCCCCGTTTTTAAATGTAATGGTTTGGTAATGTCTCCTTCGAGCGGCCTCTCCGAATCTCCCGATTATCCCTAGCTGATAACTTCCTGTTAAAATTGTGGGAAGGGGAAAGCAAAATAAAATAAAAATAAAATAAAATAAAAATATTCCAGGTATTTCGATGCAAAGTTTCAAATTATTCTTTAGCGTCTACAGGGTTGCCTCTTTCAATGTTTCCAAGAAAGTATTGTTCTTATGTGACAACAGGTCAGGAAGATTTTGCATTAATTACACTAACATATGGTTATTAACAGATTCTAGCCCAGGGAGCAATACTTTACAATGTTATCTTCCAGATAGTCAGATGTTAGCCATATTGTCAGTGCTGGCAGCTATTGTTTCACTCATTTACTTCACAGAGCTAATTACTCCCTAATAATAACTTTACCTTGGAGTTTTTCACTTGCTTGTGCCAGCAAACCTGTTCACACTACATATGCTAATTATTGGCACTTATTCATTATGTTAAGATAGCTTTAAGATCAAGCTGTGCAGGCTGCTTTTCGGTATAGAACCAGCTGGTTGCAAACTTTTTTTTTTTCTCTTCCTCTTTTTATTTCCCCCTCCCCTCCTCCTAACTAAAGTCATTAAAACTTTTACGATGGTATCATCTTATTATCTTAACAAGATTTGGTGTTGGAGAAGCTGAATTATTTTCAGTTATCACTCCCGCCCTCCAAACAAGGGCATATCTGTAACAAGATGTATCTCATTTTTATAATCGCCTTTTTTCCCCCCCTTAATCATCTATATAACACTTTTAATGTGTTCCGCTATCCTTATCTTAGAACTCTACCATCTGCGGCAAAGACGCAGGACAAATCCCCCCCCCCACCCCCCCGTCCAATAAATTTTTGTCATCGCGTTTCACTAGGATGAACTGATGCAATTGTCTGGTGAGTTTTGGAGAGGCAGTTTGGAGGGATAGAAAGGGAAGAAGAAAAAGGAGGAGAGACATTTGGAAATGTGATGAGTTAGGCAGATATTATGTAGGGAGTATTTGTAGCTCAAGGTTGAACGGTGGAGTCTTTCGTGGTCTCTGAGTTTGGTTATTTTCTTGCAAACCTTTCATTACCCAACTAGGTAACTTCATCAGTGCTAGAAGGAGGTGGGGTTTTCTCTCTTCTCTTCTCTTCTCTTCTCTTCTCTTCTCTTCTCTTCTCTTGAATGTTTGTAGCTCAAGGTTGAACTGTGGGGTCCTTGGTGCTCTCTGAGATTGGTGTTTTTCTTACAGACATTTCATTGTCCGACTAGGTACATCATCAATGACTGATGATGCACTGAGCACTGATCATATTACCTAGTTGGGTAATGAAACGTTTGCAAGCTCAGAGAGCGCCAAGGATCCCAGAGGTGATGTGTTTTGTCATGTTGAGTTAGCAGTGGTTAATTCCCAAAAATCAAGATGCCACCTACCAGCTTCCCCGCTGCCCATACCAAAATGGGATCTGTGAAATCACAAGGCTGCTTTAAAGAAATGAAAGTAAAGAGAGGCTCTAAATCACCTTCTTGAAACTGAATTTGGACTGCTGCTCAGCCCTTTTCTTCTTGTTAAGGTAAAGGTAAAGGTTCCCCTCGCACATTGTACTAGTCGTTCCTGACTCTAGGGGGCAGTGCTCATCTCCGTTTCAAAGATAGATAGATAGATAGATAGATAGATAGATAGATAGATAGATGATAGATAGATAGATAGATAGATAGATAGATAGATAGATAGATAGATAGATAGATAGGCAGGTAGGCAGGCAGGCAGGCAGGCAGGCAGGCAGGCAGGCAGAGAGACAGACAGACAGACAGACAGACAGACAGACAGACAGACAGACAGAGTTATAGGCTTTGGTCCTAGTGACAACACAGACTGGATCCTGCATTAAAGCTATAGCTATAGATGATACAGATATAGATGATAATATATAGATGAAAGAGAGAGACAGATCAAACTGTTTGTCCAACATTTTACCTCAGATTTAATCATAGGCAAAAATGTGTACAAATCTAGAAATATTTCTCTTAGACAGGTACACAGGAAATACTTAACTTTTCTAATTTTAATTAAAATTAAAAGTGTGTGTGTGTGTGTGTAATTTTTAATCTTATTGTAAGATAACCAGAGTCACTGTATCCGTGAGGTGGCTGGCATAGAAATTCAATAAATAAATAGAAAAGGGAGTTAACATAAAATTTTGCCTAAAATGCCATTTAAAATACTGAGATCAGGCAGCACGTCAAATAATTTAAAAGATAGCAGCAAGACTTCTGGCAAAAGTCAGAACTTTTTTTTTCCTTTTTCTCCTCCACTCCCCCCCCCCTCCTGCCCCACACGGCCACTCCAATTCTTGGGCGATCAGTGAGCTCTGCCTGAGGCAGACGCAGCATCTGAGGTTTTTGAAAAGTGGCATCAATGCATTTTGGAAATAAAGTCCCTACAATGTGGCGCACGAAAATAGTGTTTGTTCTTTTCATTTTATTGCATGCGTGTGTTTTGACTTACGAAATTTCTGTTGGCAGTCCCTACGCAAAGAGATGCATGTCATATCCATGACTGACATTAATGTATATGGATCCCCCTGCCTTACGATGTGTGTCTAAATCAAGTGCCAATTCTAAGATATCTCAATGCGGTTTTTCCAAGTCAATTTTCATAACACCCAGTGGAGAGATCTTAAATGGGATTTGGACATACAGGTAGTCCTCGACTTAGGACCAACCTTGATCCCAACCTTTCTTGTTGCTAAGCAAGACATTTGTTATGTGAGTTTTTGCCCCATTTTACACCCTTTCCTGCCACATGGGTTTCAGTGAATCATTGCAGTGGATAAGTAAGTTAGCAACCGGGTCGTTAAGTGAATCTGGCTTTCCCCAATTGACTTTGCTTGTCAGACGGTCGCAAAAGGGGATCACATGACACATGACAGAGCAACGATCATAAATATGAACCAGTTGCCAAGCATCTGGATTTTGATCACCTGATCATGGGGGAGGCTGCAAAGGTCATAAGGTAAAGGTAAAGGTTCCCCTCGCACATATGTGCTAGTCGTTCCCGACTCTAGGGGGCGGTGCTCATCTCTGTGTCAAAACCGAAGAGCCAGCGCTGTCTGAAGACGTCTCCGTGGTCATATGGCTGGCATGACTCCATGCCAAAGGCGCACGGAACGCTGTTACCTTCCCACCAAAGGTGGTCCCTATTTTTCTACTTGCATTTTCTACGTGCTTTCGAACTGCTAGGTTGGCAGAAGCTGGGACAAGTAACGGGAGCTCACCCCGTTACACGGCACTAGGGATTCGAACCGCTGAACTGCCAACCTTTCGATCAACAAGCTCAGCGTCTTAGCCACCGCGCCACCGCGTCCTAACTGGTCATAAATCACTTTTTTTCCAGTGCCGTTGTAACTTTGTTTCGAGGACTACCTGTACAAAAATTGAGGCTGGGGTATCCTAAGTAGCAACAGGAGAAAGGATCTACAAAATATTTGGTCCTTAACTTTTGTAATCCCACTGTGTTTAGGCTGTTGTGATGCTGGCATCAGGTCTAAAACTCTTTTTAATTTCCCAAGCTCTTAATCCTCCTGCTTGATGATGGCTTTAATTCCACTGTCTGCTCTAATGCTGCTAAAAAAAGGGGGGGGGGGAGGAGAGAGAGATGAGAGTCGGATTGTCTCATTTTAATTTCTTTTATTGTCATTGTGATTTAAAAAAAAAAAAATAAGGGTCCTAAAATAAGTGTAATTGTAGACAGTGTGACCCTATTAAAAATGCTTCTGTGGATTTATTGGTGTTAATGGTTACCTTTTCATATTAACTTTTGTTTTAGAGGACTCATTTGGTTTCTTTTCTTTCCTATGAATTCACTCCGGAGTAAAGTGACCTTACTTAGAATCACCCAATGAGCTTTATAGATGATTAGACAGTCCATAATCCTAGTTCTGTGTTTCCCCATCTGGTTGCCCCCCCCCAGATGTGCTGAAATCCCAGCTACATGTCTCAGGATTCCCAATAAAACTGACCTAACTTTGTCCTAATTCAAAGATCTAGCTACTGTGGTCCTTGGTTGAAAAACATATATTCCTTCTTTAATAGGCTGTGTAAACTGTTTCCTTTTTATTAAGCTATTTTGTAAAGTGCTATATGTACTAATAAGGTTATACATTAAGTAAAAAAAAAAAAAAAACCGAGCAGAAATATTTCAGTTCGGTTTTAAAAAAATAAAAGACTTTCAAAGTCTTGCAAAATTCAATTGTGATTTTTTAAAAAATAGCTGCAAGAAACAATGCTTTTGTTCCAAGCTTGGAAGAAAAATTGGCGATTTTAAGCAGCACAGTTAGAACTGTTCAAACCTAAAGTGGCATCTCAACTTTGAAACTGATCTCAAAAACAAAAACAAAAAACAAAATAAAACCAAAAGTCCTGATTTCAATGTTTTGATCTCAAATTAAAACCAGCATATTCTGAAAGTTATCTTCTTCTTTCTTCTCCTTCTCCTTTCTTCTTCTTCTTCCTCTTTCTCCTCCTCCTCTTCTTCTCCTTCTCTTTCTTCTCCTTCCTCTTCCTCCTCTTCCTCTTCTTCTCCTTCTCCTTCTTTCTTCTTCTTCCTCTTCCTCTTCTTCCTCTTTCTCCTCCTCCTCTTCTTCTCCTTCTCTTTCTTCTCCTTCCTCTTCCTCCTCTTCCTCTTCTTCTCCTTCTCCTTCTTTCTTCTTCTTCCTCTTCCTCTTCTTCCTCTTTCTCCTCCTCTTCTTCTCCTCCTCCTTCTTTCTTCTTCTTCCTCTTCCTACTCCTACTCCTCTTCTTCTCCTTCTCCTTCTAAAACTAAAGGAAACATGGATTCCAAATTTTCATTCCTGTGGCTTGTTTTCAAAGTCTTGCTATGCTTTTTCCTTTTTAAATTTCTCTTGTTTCTCCTCTCTTCTTCTTCTTCATTCTTTAATCCTCCTATTCTGTCTCTGTCGTTTCTCAATAGGATCTTTTAAATTGCCAACCATCCCTCTCCAATTATTTACAGATCGTCTGCTCTTCTGACATGGCCCAAGTCAATGGCATCGAGATCGTATTTAGAAAGTGGAGTTCCATAAATCATTGGAAACAGCAAATTTTTGTTGTGCTAAAACTAAGGGGCCAAATGTTTTGGTTCACTCGTGCTCATACAGTACATAACTTGCTTCCCCGTGACATAACGGCTAGCAGATGAATTGCTTCCACTGAAATTCATTTTGTGTGGCCTAATGGGAAAGCACCATCTGTGACTGCTCATTCATACAACATGCAAATGATTGCTAGATGCTTAAGATATCAAGAATCAAACAGCATTGCGTATTTATAACTTCTCTGCCTTATAGGAAAGATGGCCCAAACTTTAACCTACTGGCAATTTGCAGGCTGATTTACATCGTTCCACTGTTCTTTTGCCAAAATGGCACGAATGTTTTCCCTACAGTTTCAGCTTAACAATGATCCTGTGAGATAGGTTCAGTTAAAAAGCTAATGACTACCCTCAGGTCCCACCAGAAGGAAATTTATATTCAGGCTTTATGCAATATCTAAGCTGGGGCTGAACATAGTTTTAGGGTACTGATTCAAGAGCACTTTGGACCTTCTAGAAGGGACCAGGCTGGTGGTATCCAAAACAAAATGAAATTCAATGCTGAGCAAAGTAAGGTTCTACATTTAGGCAAATAAAAACAAAGGCACAGACAGGGATGGGCCGCTGGGGTTTCGCAGGGGTTCGGGAGAACCTCTAGCTAAGATTCTGTGCAGTTTGGAGAACCCCCAAATCCCACTCCTGGCTGGCCCCACCCACCCCTCCCCTCCCCTCCCCGGAGTCCCCACGCAGCCCGTTTTGGATGCAGGAAAGTGCAAGGCATGTGCAGAGGCTTGGGGAGGGCGAAAAATGGACCTACCCTTTTCTGGCCTCTAGAGGGCCTCTGGAGTTTGGGGGAGGCCATTTTTGCCCTCCCGGAGGCTCGAGGAAAACCTCCGGAACCCGGGGAGGACAAAAATGCCCCCCCCACACCATGGTGCAGGAGGCCGACTAGGCCACGCCCACCATGGCCATGCCCACCCAGCACCCGTGCAGAGAACTCCTTGCTAAAAATTTTGAAGCCCATCTCTGGGCACAGATATAGAATGGGTGATACTTGGCTCAACAGTAGTAACTGAGCCAGCGGTGTGCTGCGGCTGCCAAAAAAGCCAACACAGTCCTTGGTTGCATTAAGTATTAATTCCAACCATTTCTGCATATGTGATACACAGGTTCTTTTCTTCTTCTTTTAAGTCCTAAGACATTGTTCAGTTCGTTAATTAGTCCACGTTCTCTCTGTCAGCCCCACAAAAGATTTTCACACAGAGGAACTGGGAATACACAACCTGACCTCAGTCCAATTGTAGCCTATGGGTTTTCCACAAAAAGGCATTTCCTGTGTGCAGAGAATCCCCAGTGTCCAGCTGTCCCTAGAACAATTTTGAGGGTTTCATGCAGAGTCCAGATGGAAGCAATGCCATTGTCCGGAGAGTGTTTTAGGGGCGGAGAGTAAAATGTGAAGGATGATCGACAAAGCTCTGATCGGGAAGACAAAGGCAGAGAAGTACCGAAAGAAAACAAGCTTTCCCCCAGAAGAATAGGATGGAGGAAAGGGGGGAAAAACTATTGTGTGAAGTATTAGTACCACTTTATAATGCCTTGGTAAGACCACACTTGGAATATTGCATCCACTTTCGGTTACCATGTTATAAAAAAGATGGGGAGACTCTAGAACAGGGGTGTCAAACTCGATTTCATTGAGGGCCGCATCAGGTTTGTGTTTGACCTCAGAGGGCTGGAGTCGGCATTCCCAGTTTGATGTCACTCATGTCAGGCGCACCTGTGGTGGCCCGAGCGCTCTGCCAGCGAAAATGGGATCCCGAGCGCCGTTTTCTGCTGTGACAGCCTCCTGCAATGTTGCAGGAGGCCGTCGCAGCAGAAAACGGAGCTCAGGAGCCCATTTTTGCTGTCAGAGGTGCCATGGGCTGGTCCTTTGCTGTTTCCAGGGCAACCCTGTGAACCATATCTAAGCACTCCACGGGCCGGATCTGGCCTCCAGGCCTTGAGTTTGACACTGCTGCTCTAGAAGGAGTGCAGATGAGAGCAACAAAGATGATCAGGGGACTGGAGGCTAAAACATACAAAGAATGGTTACAGGAATTGGGTCTATCTAGACTAGTGAAAAAGAAGGATTAGGGGCGACATGAGAGCGGTGTTCCAATATTTGAGGGGCTGCCACACGAGGCCAACCCAATGTCTTGATAGCTCCTAGTTTTCTATCCTTGAGTTCAAGTTTTAGTTTAGAAGAGAAGTCAATTTAGGGTAACGGGAGGGGGGGAAGCTGATTTTGTTCTCAGAAAATTAGATTTTTTGACTTTGTTGAGAAAATAAGACTTTTGAAAAGGAAAAAAAAAACCAAAGGGAAATATTACTGATTTACGGGTCACGAAGTTGACACAGAGATCATGAACTCAGTGTCAAAAGCTGGTTGATGGCTTCTTCTTTTTTTACAGAGGGCTACAGAAGGAGATAATTTTAATGGCTAAATGTATCCTCTGAAACAAATATGCCACAGAATACTCTTGCTGGGGGAACAGCAGTGAAAAAGATCTGTCACTTCCCAGAGAAGGATCTGCCCCATGTCTGCATGGCATGCGTTCAGGTGGTAGGCCATTCTGTCAAGCTTTCTGAAAATTATTAAAAAATATGCATGTTTCTATGCAACTTTTCCCAATAGACATTTTTTTTCCCCCTATGCTAATTTCCCATATGTGCGCTATTTGGTATGCAGCTTCCTCAGATATATGCGTTTTTTCGTGTGCAATTGTTAAGCTCAGAAATATTTCAAGATGACAATACATACTGTAGTGGATTCCATAAAGAATGGTTGTGTTCATTCCACGACAGATTCTGTTTTGGTGGATTATTTTGTTTGAGGGGGAAAAACAATGATTGCTCTGTTTTACATCTGCACTACAAGGACTATTGTGTTTTCCATAAGCATTTGGACTAGACGTTAGATAGACTCTGCAGCTGATCTAACAAAGTTTATCTTATAAAAAATGAACTTCTTAATAATAGCAACCTCTATGGTGAATTGGAATAGAATAGAATAGAATAGAATAGAATGGAATGGAATGGAATGGAATGGAATAGAAAATATGGAATAGAATAGAATAGAATAGAATAGAATAAAAAATATGGAATACAATAGAAAATATGGAATAGAATTGAATTGAATTGAATAGAATAGAATAGAATAGAATAGAATAGAATAGAAAATATGGAATAGAATAGAATAGAATAGAATAATAGAATAGAAAATATGGAATAGAATAGAAAGAATAGACTAAGAATAGAATAGAATAGAATAGAATAGAATAGAATAGAAAGAATAGACTAAGAATAGACTAAGAATAGAAGAGAAGAGAATAGAAGAGAATAGAATAGAATAGAATAGAATAGAATAGAACAGAATAGAAAATATGGAATAGAATAGAAAGAATAGACTAAGAATAGAATAGAATAGAATAGAATAGAATAGAAAATATGGAATAGAATAGAATAGACTAAGAATAGAATAGAATAGAATAGAATAGAATAGAATAGAATAGAATAGAATAGAATAGAATAGAAAATATGGAATAGAATAGAAAGAATAGACTAAGAATAGAATAGAATAGAATAGAATAGAATAGAATAGAATAGAATAGAATAGAATAGAAAATATGGAATAGAATAGAATAGAATAGAATAGAATAGAATAGAAAATATGGAATAGAATAGAAAGAATAGACTAAGAATAGAATAGAATAGAATAGAATAGAATAGAATAGAATAGAATAGAATAGAAAATATGGAATAGAATAGAATAGAATAGAATAGACTAAGAATAGAATAGAATAGAATAGAAAATATGGAATAGAATAGAATAGAATATAGAATAGAATAGAATAGAATAGAAAATATGGAATAGAATAGAATAGAATAGAATAGACTAAGAATAGAATAGAATAGAATAGAAAATATGGAATAGAATAGAATAGAATAGAATAGAATAGAATAGAATAGAATAGAATGACTTTCTATTCTATGACTCTCCTTTCTTGCCTCCGCTACTTTATTTCTTCAAATGTGGGTTTTAGATCTGGCTTATGGTGAGGAGTTTTTGCAAAACGCACCGAATGTTTTGATGAATAGCCTTTATTCCGAGATGGAATTCACCCTGGCTTTTCAACCACGTTCCTGCTTGCTATCCTCTTAGC
The DNA here is from genome assembly GCF_059756535.1 of Pantherophis guttatus. Classification (NCBI taxonomy): domain Eukaryota; kingdom Metazoa; phylum Chordata; class Lepidosauria; order Squamata; family Colubridae; genus Pantherophis; species Pantherophis guttatus. The sequence goes on along the minus strand of NC_142069.1, from coordinate 10,068,803 downwards.
ATGTTTACTGAGTCTGGTACACACATGATAAAAGAATGCTGCATCCCTTTAAAAAAAAAAAAAGAATGCTGCACCCCGAATCAGTTGCCGGAAGCAGAGATCTTCTTAAAATAAAAAAAAGCCTATATTTCTTAACTGATCCTTGAAGTTGAGAGACACCGTCAACTTGAAGCCTTTTCTTTAATCAAAGCAATCAATTTAGCCACTTTGGGCTTGTGGTGGATTAAAAAAAACAAACCCGAAACTTTGATTTTGAGTTTTGCTGATTAGATGGGCTTGTTGTTACAGAAATAGCTAGTATATATTGTTATGTAAAAGTAAAAACTTGAGGTTTTATATTATTATCTTATTCTACTGCACCCAAGGGTGTCGGAAGTCAATGCAATTTTTTTTTTCCTTTATCCCCACTCCCCTACACTTTTCTCTCTTCCCCTTTCCCTCCCTTATTTTAACCCTTATTTTCACTTTTCTGTATTTTATATTTTGATAAAAAATAATAATAACTATTTTTATATTCAAAATGAAAACTTTTCCATGTGGGCCATCCCTGTTGGGTTACAGCAGTGGTGAAATTCATTTTTTTTTAACTACCGGTTCTATGTCCGTGGCTTGGTGGCCGTGGCAGGGGAAGGATACTGCAAAATCTCCATTCCCACTCCACTCCAGGGGAAGGATACTGCAAAATCCCCATTCCCTCCCTACTCCTGGGGGAAGGATATTGCAAAATCTCCATTCCCACCCCACTCTGGGGCCAGCCAGAGGTGCTATTTGCCATTCTCCAAACTGCTGAAAATTTCTGCTCCCAGTTCTCCAGAACCTGTTAGAACCTGCTGAATTTCACCCCTGGATTATAGGAAGTAAGCTGCTATTCCTCACTTTTTTTGGTGTCACCTGGTACCCATGGGTGAATCCGGGGTTTTCCTTCACCTCCATTGCGTGAGGTCTGAACAAGAAGTTGTACAGTTTGGAGCCTGAGTGGCGTAGGAGGCTAATGCCTCCTAAGGCAGCATTTAACATCCAGCTGCCTGCAATTATTGAGAGTTCAATTCTCACCAGGCTCAAGGGTGACTCAGCCTTCCATCCTTTCTAAGGTGGGTGAAATGAGGACCCAGTTTGTGGGGGCAATAAGCTGACTTTGTATAAAATATACAAAAGGATGAAGGCTATTGCTTAACGCATTGTAAGCCGACCTGAGTCTCCGGAGAAGGGCGGCATATAAATCAAATTAAAAAAACAAAACAAAAAAAAACACATTTAATTGCTTGTTGGAATTTTTTTTGGGGGGAAGGGGGCGGTGTCTGCTGGCAGCAGTCGCTTGCAACATATTGGGATAATGAACTTTGGCTGTTACTTAGGGTTACTACACTTTCTTCCCCATCTGTTCACCTTGAAAAAGAAGGATAGCAAATCTTTAGGGGGGCTGGGAAACTGCCAGGGGTGGGCTTCACAAATTTTAGCAAGGGGTTCTCTGCCCGGTTGCTAGGTGGGCATGGCCATGGTGGGTGTGGCCTAGTCAGCCTCCTACACCATGGAGTGGGGGGCGTTTTTGCCCTCCCCGGGCTCTGGAGGCTTTCCTTGAGCCTCTGGGAGGGCGAAAACAGCCTCCCCAGGCTCTGGAGGCCCTCTGGAGGCCAGAAATGGGCCCGAACTTCCCGAACTTCTGGTACAGGGGTGGGTTCTAAATTTTTTTACTACCGGTTCTGTGGGCGTGGCTTATTTTGTGGGTGTGGCTTGGAGGTCATGTGACTAGGTGGGCGTGGCTAGCTGGTCAGAGTCATTTCTGGAAGGTCCTCGCACTTACAACCAGTCCTCGCACTTACGATCTGACTCATTTGTTTGCTTTTAACACTGATAAGCTGTAGGATGGCCCTTTGAAGCCCCGCGGCAAGAGTTTAAACAGTTTTTTTCCCTCTAGTCATCAGCTGGGACTCAGGAGGCAGCAATAGATTGGGGGTGAGACCAAATAAAAGGTAATGATAACATGAGTGGGTGGGCGGATGGGAGGGTGGGGGGGAAACCAGTTCGGTGACGTCATATCGTCACCGTTACCGGCTCGGCTGAACCGGACCAAACCGGGAGGAACCCACCACTGTTCTGGTAGGCCCGTTTTTCGCCCTCCCCAAGCCTCTGCGCGTGCCCTGCACTTACTTGCATCCAAAATGGGATGCATAGAGACTCCTGGGAGAGGCGGGGTGGGCAGGGCCAGCCAGGAGTGGGATATGGGGGTTATGGGGGTTCTCCGAACTGCACAGAATCCTAGCTAGAGGTTCTCCCGAACCCCTGCGAACCCTCATCAGCCCACCCCTGGAAACACCCCTAATATTTGGAGGGGAGGCAAGTCCCCCAATAAGCTGGGAGAGAATACAGAGAGGATAGAACTGAGTCCCTTGCCATCTTTCCAAGATTTTCTCTCTCTCTCCTATTTTTCCCTAAAAGGGGAATTTGATGTTCCCCCTTTTTATTTTCTCTTCTTCTTTTTTTTTTTTAAAAAAAGGAAAAGTTAAGCCTATCGTCAAGCTTACGCTCTAATTTTTTGTGTATTCCCTGCCTCCGTTTGGCAAAAGATCTCCTGCCACTGATTTTTGGCAATCGCCGAAGAAGGTGGGGGAGGAAAAAAGAGGTTCTGTTGACGTTGAACAGTGTAGAGGGCAAGCGGGGCGGGAGATACAAACACGCAATCAACCCATAAATAAACCAAGACATGAGTTAAAGAAAAGGGCATTTTGTCTTCTCTCAAGTAGATTGACCCCAGGACCTCTTATTCCTTGTAGAAACAGGATGCTTGAAACAATGCAGGAGAGGACACCCTCTCGCACAAGAAAAACCTCTGTTTTTAAGAAGAGACGCAGCTCGGGTCGCTATACCTTCCGTTGGAAAACTTGGTGGACTTTTTAAACCAATATTTAATAAGGAGTTCTCTGAGGACAGACTGTCAAATGTAAGGGTAAACACGTTTTCCCGAAGTTCTTCCTTCGAATCCCTCAGCCCGTGAACGTCTCCGTAGGAAATTTGGAGATCAGTTGGCCAAATTCCTGCGCACATAATGCATAGATCTGCTGCTGAGGAAGTAAGTCAATTAGGTAAATATAGCTTCCTCTCCACTCTAACCCCCAGGCCTTGCAGCCAAAGACCCCTTTAATTGTTATAGTCAAAATTGTGTGCCTGCAGCACAGCTGTTTTTCATTAACTCTGGCCACACACAGACACAACTTGTGGCTAGGTATGGTTGCTGCAAACATTGCTTTCCTGGAGTGGGGAGGGGGGGGCAGGAGGGGGGAGGAATCAGGAACATATCCGTGTCTCTAAAGCAGCTGAACGAGAAATATTTAGCAATTCAACTTCTGGAATAATTCTTAAAGTGGAGGCGGGCTGCTTATAGCTGCGGGCTACCGATGGGTTTTTTTTTTTTCTTTTTCTTTCCCCAATTCTCCTTTTTTTTTGTGGGTTGGAGTAGAGGTGGGACAAGGTGACAGGGGTCATTATTGGTCTGTTGTGTCTTCTGGTGTGGTCCACCATAAAGCCCTGTTCCCTTTTTAAATATATGGTTTAGAAAAATGCAGGACATGTCTGCAAATAGGAAACAGTTCTACCCAACATATAGCCTTGTCTTTGGGTCAGTCAGTCTGTTGGCCCATCTTGTATCATTTGTACCCTACGACTATCATTAAGTGTTGTATCTTATGATTCTTGATGGACGTCTTTTTATGTACACTGAGAGCATATGCACCAAGACAAATTCCTTGTGTGTCCAATCACACTTGGCCAATAAAAAACTCTATTCTATTCTATTCTATTCTATTCTATTCTATTCTATTCTATTCTATTCTATTCTATTCTATTCTAATGCTTACTTTGACTGGTTGTCACCATTCGAGGTCAAGTGGGGCTTCAAAATTTAAGTTGCTTCCCAACTTTCCACTTTGACAATCCCAAAACACAACCTATGGGAACTGAACAGAGGATATCAGGTTAGGAAGGTAGATTTCTTGCCTGGTGCAATGCTAGATAAAAAGAACTTAAACAAAGAATGAAATATATTCTCCTGTTTTTGAAATCAAGAATTTCACCCATTCCAGTACCTGTGAAACAAATAGGCATATATTGGAACTCATAAGATATCGTTGCTAATTATTTTAACACTAGGAAATAATTGAGCTGAACATACATAGATATGCTAGGCTAAATCTCAGCTCTAATTTAGAAAACATATATTTTAACTTAATGATCTCTTAATAGGGACATAGAATATATGAGAATACACACACACACACACACACACATTAAATCTGGAGGACAGAAGGAAAAGGGGTGATTGAAACCTTTAAATATATTAAGTGTGTGTGGATAAGGTTCTTATTCACACACACTTAATAGCAATATGAAGTGTGGGTGTGAATAAGAAAAACAATATTTTCAATATTAAGCAAAAATCAAGAACACGGGGGCATCACTTCAAACTGACAGGAGGGAAGTTCAGAAATAACGTTAGAAAGTATTACTTCGCCGAAAGACGAGTGGAAGCTGGGAACTGACTTCCAGAGTAGTTGTTCAGTCATCACTAACTGAATTTAAGCATGCTTAGTATCAACACATGTCCATCAACCAACAAAAATTTAAAAGAATAAAAATAATCTAAAAAATAAATACACAAAGGAGAAAGAAAACAAGAAACAACCAATTAACCTCTAAGAGCAGACCTGGTGTACCATTAGGTCTTTTTCTTGCCCTCAGTTTTCTGTGTTTCTATATATTGAAGGCACCTTATAGATTGTCAAATTCAGCCACCAGTTAAGTGCATATATCCATTAAAAACCCCAGGCACTTAACCATTCAGACCCTGTTTGAAAAGCTCTGAGGAGAAAGAGTCTACCTGTATAGATTATTCCATTGCTAAACAGACTTGCAGTTGGAAATTTTGTCTCAATATTAAAATTCCTTGTATATCCAATCACACTTAGCTAATAAAGCTATTCTATTCTATTCTATTCTATTCTATTCTATTCTATTCTATTCTATTCTATTCTATTCTATTCTATTCTGTGGTGAACTTCAATTTTTTTTTTTGCTACCGGTTCTGTGGGCGTGGCTTGGTGGGTGTGGTGTGGGTTGGTGGGCGTGGCAGGGGAAAGACACTGCAAAATCCCCAGTCCCTCCCCACTCCAGGGGGAAGGATATTGCAAAATCTCCATTCCCACCCCACTCGGGGGCAAGCCAGAGGTGGTATTTGCCGGTTCTCCGAACTACTCAAAATTTCCGCTACTGGTTCTCCAGAACCTGTCAGAACCTGCTGAATAGCACCCCATTCTATTCTATTCTATTCTATTCTATTCTATTCTATTCTATTCTATTCTATTCTATTCTATTCTATTCTATTCTATTCTATTCTATTCTATTCTGTGGTGAAGTTCAATTTTTTTTTAGCTACCGGTTCTGTGGGCGTGGCTTGGTGGGTGTGGTGTGGGTTGGTGGGCGTGGCAGGGGAAAGATACTGCAAAATCCCCAGTCCCTTCCCACTCCAGGGGGAAGGATATTGCAAAATCTCCATTCCCACCCCACTTGGTGCCAGAGGTGCCAGAGGTGGTATTTGCCGGTTCTCCGAACTACTCAAAATTTCCACTACCGGCTCTCCAGAATCTGTCAGAACCTGCTGAATAGCACCCCATTCTATTCTGTTCTGTTCTGTTCTGTTCTGTTCTGTTCTGTTCTACTCTATTCTATTCTATGTTTCTGGCTTAAGGGCCAGCATGGGTTTATCAAGAACAAATCGTGCCAGATCTTTTGTTTTAAAAAAAAAATCAAGTGATCCCCTACATTCTATGATTCAGTGTTTTTTTTGATCTAGCTGCTCTCCCAGATTTGCTGACCTCGTCTCTCAATATTCCCAAATTCACCCTCTTGGAGACCCCTAGTTCAGAGCAGGCTGATATAATACCTTTATATATATTTATTGATAATTTATTTATTCCCTTGCAAGCCTTTGGGAAGAAGAGTGCTATTAGTGTAAATAAATAATTTCCCCCCCAAATGTCATTTTTAATGGTTTTAGGGGAGAAGAGTGGCATAAAAGCCTTTTTTAAAAATAAATAAACAATGTGATTTTAAGTGTACTTACTAAGGTGTATGGAAGTGAGATAAATGCAAAGATTGCAAACGTATGCAGACCTTTAACTGTGTTGGGAATCTAACACAGATTGTGTTTTCATGAGTGAGAAAACACTTCCCTTTCTTCTTCCTTCACTTTGAGAGAAGACCAGGTGTGTTCAGGGTCACAGGTAGCCCACAACGTACAACCCTTTTCTTTCTTTCTTTCTTTCTTTCTTTCTTTCTTTCTTTCTTTCTTTCTTTCTTTCTTTCTTTCTTTTATTAGATTTATATACCGCCCTACTCCCGAAGGACTCAGGGCGTGAACAGGCACAAAATAAAATACATAGATACAAAAGTTAAAAAACGTAATTAAAACCAGATTAAATAATTTAGCCCGAGACAGTTAAAAATCCCAATAATTTAAAACAGATTAAAATTTTGATTTAAAAGAATTTTAAAACAGGGGAGAAAATTAGGCCAGGCCGGCTTGCTGGAATAGGAGAGTCTTAAGAGCACGGCGGAAAGTGCGTAAATCCGGGATCCTCCGTATCTCTGGGGGGAGCTCGTTCCAGATAGTGGGTGCCCCCACAGAGAAGGCCCTCCCCCTGGGGGCCGCCAGTCAATATTGTTTAGCTGACGGCACCCAGAGGAGCCCCTCTCTATGAGAGCGTACCGGCCGGTGGGAGGCTGCTTGTGGTAGTAGGCGGTCCCGTAAATAACCAGGTCCTAAGCCATGGAGCCCTCTAAAGGTGGTAACCAAACCTTGAAGCGCACCCAGAAGACCACCGGGAGCCAGTGCAGCTCGCGCAGGAGAGGTGTCATACGGGAGCGCCATGTTGCTCCCATAACCACCCGCGCGGCCACACTCTGCACCAGTTGGAGCCTCCGGGTGCTCCTCAAGGGGAGCACCTAACGATTCAAAGTTTACAGCGGCATCACCATTTTTCACGCTTATGACCATGGCTGCATCCTCATGGTCACCTGATAAAAAATTCAGATGCTTGGCCACTTGGCTCATATTTATGATGGTCACAGTGTCCCGAGGTCACATGATCCCCTTTTGCGACCTTCTGACAAGCAAAGTGAATGGGGAAGCCAGATGCACTTAACAACCGTGTGACTAATTTAAGAACGGCAGTGATTCACTGTGTCAAGAAAGTTCATAAAGTGAGGCAAAGCTCACTTTAACTATCTCGCTTAGCAACATACATTGTGGGCTCCATTGGGGTCAGGGGTGGTATCAGTGGGGGGTTTCAAATTTTTTTACTACCGGTTCTATGGGTGTGGCTTGGTGGGCGTGGCATGGCTTGGTGGGCGTGGCAGGGGAAGGATACTGTAAAATCCCCATTCCCTCCCCACTCCAGGGGAAGGTTACTGTAAAATCCTCATTCCCTCCCCACTCCAGGGGAAGGATACTGTAAAATCTCCATTCCCTACCCACTCCAGGGGAAAGTTACTGCAAAATCCCCATTTCCTCCTGATCAGCTGGGACTTGGGAAGCAGAGAATAGACGGGGGTGGGGCCAGTCAGAGGTGGTATTTACCGGTTCGCTGAACTACTCGGAATTTCCGCTATCAGTTCTGCGAACTACTCAAAATTTCCTCTACCGGTTCTCCAGAACTGGTCAGAACCTGCTGAAACCCACCTCTGGGTGGTATTCACTTACCTTCGCTACCAGTTCGCAAATGTGAGCATGAGCAGAGGGTCAAAAACGGGACGTGATGACGTCCAGGTGGGTGGGCGGAGCCTCCCACAGTCACCACTGCCAGTTCTCCCGAACCGGATAGAACTGGCTGAATAGCACCACTGATTGGGGTCCTACGTCGAGGAGTACCTGTATATTTATTTCCTTGATACCGGCTGAGCCTCAAAGTGTTAATATAAATTTTGGATATTTCGAAACGCTCCTGAGAAACGTGCGCCGAAAACCTTTCCTCTTGATAAGCAAATGAGTCATTTAAACGTGTTCGGTGGATGGAGTTGAATAAGCAAAGAAAGGCAGATTTTGCCCTGGTTCATTTACGTGAGGCTACAGAAGTCCTTGTAAGGAGCTGAGTGAAGCTGGAAGTTGAAACCGGCGAACAACAAGAGTAACTGCACCTTTGTGTACAACAATAGGCTTTGTGAATAAGAGGCTTCCTCTCCAGGCTGCAAGCTCATATGGTTAACCAAAATTGTTGAGTAATTGTTCTGTGGTCGAGAACAAAATGCTGAATTAAACTGTTCCCAGCACAATAATTGTGTGATTATAGCATTTATGTTGCTGGCCAAAAGGAACAGTCATTAGGATTGGAAGCTTTACCAAAACCACAGGGACACACACACACATACATACACAAAAAAAATATATGAAAGAAACAGAGAGAGAGAAAAGAAAGAAGGAAAGAAAAGAAAGGAAGGCAAACAAACGATATGCAAATTATCTCTTAATACCTTCGAGCGAGCTTTGAAATGGAGCTATGAAGTGGTATTCCGGTGCATTGAAAGACCAACAATCTGCCAGAAAGATTAGCTTGTTGATATATCCGTCTTTGGGCGTGTGGAGTAGATGTATATTCTAAAGGGCTATTTCACTTTTCAGAAGAAATTGCCAACCTTGAGAGATAGACTTCACTTAAAATTGCATTTTTCTTTTCTTTTCTTTTCTTTTTTTTCAAAATTTACCTATATGATTAGCAGGGGAGAGTGACGGAGAAAAAGAATGGGATTGCAATTCTGCCATGTTCCCTCTTCTTCTTTTTTTCTTTTCTTTTTGCTGCATACCATTCAGGCATCGTCTGAGACTTCAAAAAGTAGAATTCACTTAGAGGGGAATTTATTTATTTATTTATTTGTTCAACTTGTAGCCGCCTTTCTCCGAAGACTCAAGGCGGAATGTAATTAAGAAAATATTAGAATGCGCAGAAATGGATAGATTCACGTTCACTATTAAGGATAAAGAAGAAACTGAATATTTTTTTGATATGGGATGTATTTTATCAATGACTAGACAACAGAAACAGAAGTTAAAAAGGAGGAGGTATAAAAAGAGGAGTTGAAGATGATGTTAAGTATTATTGTTGTTATATTATTATATTATTACATTATTAATATTATGGTGATGAATACTACAACAAATATGTGGATTATGATTGTTTAAAAATAACTGTACCCAGATCACACACTGTTTGATGGAAATTGAATGTTATATAAATAAAATAAATAAAACATGGGGAAAAAAGTAGAATTCACTTCCACACACATGCCTGGCTGAGCCAAATTCAGAGATGGAAGGAAGCTACAGGCTGCTGATGTTGGAAAAGATGTTCCAAAACTCAGGATAACATTAAAAGGAGATGCAGGGTATCGCTAACTGGAAAGACAATTTCTTTCCCAGGCACGCTGACTCTATTTGCAAAACAAACTCTCTCTCCCTCCCTCTCTCTTTTAATGTTTTCTTTGTGCTTTTGTTCTGAGGTCCCCAACAATCAAAGGAAGAGGAGTCAAGAATAAGAACAAATGTGTTTAAGACAATCTCTGTTGTTGTTGTTTTTTTAAAAAAATATATGTTAAAATGCAGTCACCAAATCATGGGCAAAAAAACATTAGGTGGCTAAAAAAGGATGTTTAAAGTTAAACTCAACATTTGCACTTCAGTCTGTCTCTGTCTGCCCTTCGTCATTTTTTGTGCTGATAACCAAATTATTTCCCTGGGATCTATCACAGAATTGGGGCAAATATCTATTTTTAGGGCAGTTGCTTCAAACCAATAATCCCAACAATTATTCGGTTTTTTATTTTATAGCTGTGTCTGAAGCAAGCAAATTTCACCCCATCTCCATTTGAATGTATGCAGCGACATCGCTACAATTTTTATCCCACAGTAATCTACAAACACATACTGTAAAAGAGGGCTGTACGCTTGATATATAGGCAGTCCTCAACTTTCAATCACAATTGGGACCAGAATCTCAGTTGCTAAGCAAATCAGTTGTTAAGTGAGTCACCCCTGATTTTATGACCTTTTTTTGCCACAGTTGTTAAATGAATCAGGGCAGTTGTTAAGCGAATCTGGCTTCTCTTCATTAATTTCGTTTGACGGAAGCTGGCTGGGAAAATCGCAAATGGCAACCGTATGAACTCGGGATGCTTCAAAAAATTGTAAATATATCTCTGGTTGTGAAATGTTTTTTATCACATGACCATAGTGATGGTGCATCAGTCATAAGCGCGAGGACTGGGGTACGCCCTTTTTTTCATTGCTGTTGTAACTTTGAACCACCACTGAACGAATGAATGATTGTAAGTTGGAAGATTTTGTGTCCGGCTTAGCAGCAGCGACTCCTAAAGACTGTTAAGTATCTCTAGGGATCATATTGATCCACCAAAGTTCAATCAACAAACCAATCAAACCAGCCATGGTCTATTCCACTTGACCATGACCTCACTGAAGAGGTCATACAGGTGGAAGAAAACCTTTTAGGCCAACATCTCCAAATTGTCATAAGCCACAAAGACGATTAGGAGTCTGGAGTCTAAAACATATGATGAACCTCAACCTCACAGCCAACAAGAGACGGCACTGACCCTCAACCAACCCATGCAACCCCCCCCCACCACCAATGTTCCTGACCTGATGTAATCTCCTTATCACAAGACCCATCACAGTGTTGTGGAGCTGGCAGCAAAGTCGGACAATGAGGAGGTTGGGAAGGATCTTGGGCCAGTCCTGGGGGTTGGGGAAAGCTCGGACGAGGGCTCTGCGTCGGAGGCAGAGAGGGAGTTAGCAGCAAGGCAGAGGAAAAGCTGGAGCCTGTTCCCAGTGTGCGCATGCACAGAGCTGCCAGAAGACAAGAACAACTCAAAAAGCAGGGTCGACTCGGAAGTAAAGCCACACCTTGGAGGTGATTGGCCCTTCCCATAGGACATAAAAGAGGAGCGAACAGGGAGTGGGCTTTTGCAGGAAACAATTCGTCCGTTCTGTGACTCTGAGAGACTCTGTGCCAAGTTTTGCCTTGTACTGCGGTTGGAAACAAGTTACGTGGCAGCTTGCCAAACGAGATAAGGTGTGTTGAGAAATATTCCTTTGAAAAACTGTTTGGACAAACCTTGCTGACTGTGAATGAACATAATTCACAGTCGTGTAAATAAAAGAGGTTTTGCCGGGACCAATTCCTGCCTCCTGCTTGTTAAGGGAGCCTAGGTCAGAACATACAAGACTCACAGCTGACCCATCACAAGACTTGACACACCCATACCTGAAGCCCTTAAAAACAGAAGAACACTGACAGTGACATCCCTTAAACTCCGCTGAAGATGTTACTTAGCCTGGGAACAAAACATTCAGAAACCAACCTACAAGCTCAGAGAATGAATCTTCACCGTCTTTCTTCTTGCTCCTCAAGGAAAAACCAGTCCTATTGCCTTTTGAAGAAGAAGAAGAAGAAAAAGCATCTTTGAGACAATTATGACCTGGATGACTGACAACTTCCACAGATATTTACCTGAAGTAGCATCATCCTTGGGTCTTTCTTTCTTCTTCTTCTTCTTCTTCTACCATTCCAATGATCGTGAGCTGTGGATTTTTAAAAAACATCATATTAAGCCATGATATTCAATGTCAAATAATTACAAAATGTGTCATCTTGAAGAAAGGATGACATTAAACTGTTGTAGCAACTAAAACTGCAAAAGCTGGCATTACAACATGCCAACCAAGAATTCTGTTATGCTTGATTTGATGAGCTGGTCTTATTGCTAGATTTAAAATGTTTGCCACAATCCAGAAAACCTTTTTCAGGCAATTCCAGCTAGATTTTAACAGATTTCTTGCCTTGAGCAAAATCCGTCTGTGCCAGGGATTTTTAACTGGGGATCTATAGATCCCTTGGGAGATCTATTGATAGATTTCAGGGAGTCTGTGAATTTGGAAGTGGGGGGAGGAAGGAAGGAAGGAAGGAAGGAAGGAAGGAAGGAAGGAAGGAAGGAAGGAAGAAAGGAAGGAAGGGAAGGAAGGAAGGAAGGAGAACTTTATTTTCACAGAACTTTAACTGAAATTTAGGTTTTTATTCAATAATGTATGGAGGCAAAATAGAGTAATCCATAGTCTCTGTCTCCAAAATGTTCAATAAATTTCATGGTCTAAAATTCTTATAACCTAAAAATAAAGAAGCACATACAGTACTGGACTATGCGTTTGTTATTTATTTTTTTACTAATTTGATAAGTGTATTGAGGCATAGCTGGTTATGTTTGTGATAAATCTGTATCTATGTGTATTACTTTATATATTTAAATTTTCGTATTTAAGTTTAAGCTAAGGGTTTTTTTATTATTATTGAAGAAAATTAACCTATTGAAGTTACAGGTTTCTGAGAAGTCTGTAGGTTTCACCAGACACAAAAAGATTAAGAAGCTGCATCTATACAAAACACTCCAAAAATTCAAAAGTAGCTTTTCATATTACGATCAGGAAGTATTAGTATGGAGATTATCAGTCAGGGTGGCTGTTCACCACCATAACAACAATCTGGTTAGTCCAACAATCATCACAGTCCACTGTGATTTCACATCCATCATGATTCCATTGCACAACTTACACAAATTGGTAATTCATGCTATTTATATCATGTCAGTGATTTGCGGTAATTTGTGACATCTGCATTATGATATCTTCAATCCTAAAATGTCACTTGCCTTCACTTGCATCTTCCCTAGATACCCATGCTCTGATGTGGCGGTGGGACATGATTTCAACCGCTGCGGTTAATCCATGGTTTTATGATTAATTAGTTAATACGTTAGCTTGTGCTGGCTGGGGAATTCTGGGAGTTGAAGTCCACACCTCTTAAAACCCCAACATTGAGAAACACTGAGTTAGCATGTTAACTTATGGTTTAATATGTTGATTTAGATGTAGAGAGACAGGTATGTTCCATGTTCAGAAAATTATACAGTGCTGGAGTCAGCTAAATGCTGCCCCACCAATGCCCCTTGAGTCACTCCTTTATCCACTGCCAAAAATTCTGGTGTGGTTTATTGCAAAAACTGGTGGCAAATTTAATAATTAGAACACTCCAATTATTCTTTCAGAATTATGATAGCTCTGCAGAGTTGAGTGAAATAAGCGTTTTTTCCCCCCCTACATACAGACCCTCTTTGCTCAATATCCTTCTGGGTTCAGTTCCAAGTGGGAGAAATGACCCTGGGAACATGGAGACTGCATGGAAAGATGGTTTTTAATGGTGGACAGGACCACATGCCTTGATGATGTTGGGTGAAGAAAAAAAGGGGAAGAGATGCCGAGAGTGCCTGAGTTTTATACCCTCTCTGGGTATAAAGAGTTTTATACCCTCTTGAATTTGATCTTGTATTCTGATTGGCTGTCAGACCCCCATGGGGCCATGCAGAGGCAACTCTGTAGGCTGTCCTGAGTCCCAAGCTTGGTTGAGTCTTGCTGGGTGATGTAATCTTCCCAAGCGCCATGTGGTGAGATGAGGGCTAATCCTACCTTTGTTGGATCTTGGGTGAGGGCATTTGCCTATGAATAGACCTAGCTATCTCTTAAGTGGGGACATCTGCTGTGGGCTATTGAGGAGAGTGGGTGCTATTAAGAGGAGTCTGCTTCCTGCCTAAAAACATGTTTCTCCATTTCTCATCCAGGGAGGTATATTCTGCTTTTTTAATATTTCCTAGAATATTTTATCTTTCTAGGAGAGGGGTGGGTGCTAACGTCCTACAGTCCTTATGCATTTTATATCACTATGTAAGTCCCACATCTGTCTACCTAAAAGCAGAGAACAAACAAGGCGTCTTCCTGTGAAAATTGCCCACCTCTTCGATACAGGCTGCTCTTTGCCATTTTTTAAAGATCCTGCTTGATTCTCCTGCCCGATCACAACCTATTTTTTTAAAAAAAATCTTCCTTCCAACTTTTTTTTTAAAACAGGCCATTTTTGAGCCTGGGATCTGCTTTTCAAGAAGCACAAACTTCAAATCCGATTTGAAACCAGGATCCAGTTATGCTGGTTCTCTGACCACTTAACCAATTTAAGAAATCTCTCTCTGAACATCTCAGAACGGATTAAATGTTTCTCTTCCCCACTAATGAGTCCCTTCCTCTCTCCCCTCCCCCACCTCTTTCTTTTGATAGAAGGATGGATATCACTTAAAGTGAATGACTACCCTTAGGCATTTCTGTGTACTTGTGCCAATATATCATGCTGAAACGGTGCTAATTTTGAATTGCTGCCCACTGCATCATATTAGATAACCTCCCGTTTTCTCTCCACCCGCCTACACATTAATTAAAGCAAACACTGCTATCTTTACAAGATAACTTCTTGTAAGAGAGGGGGAGAAAGAAAGAGGGAGAAAGGGAAGGGAAGGGAAGGGAAGGGAAGGGAAGGGAAGGGAAGGAAGGAAGGAAGGAAGGAAGGAAGGAAGGAAGGAAGGAAGGAAGGAAGGAAGGAATCTTATAACATTCGGACAACAGATTTTAAGATCTTTTACAAATCTTGTTACTGGGTAGAAGTAAGGAAATAAACGAAGAAAGAAAAATCATCTAAAGGCAACCTGAAAAGTGCCAATCCATGAACCCAAAATGGGTAATTTTAAGGGAAAAGTTAGAATGGTGCTGGCATTAGTAGAATGGGAATGGCTACTAGAAAGCGGATGGAGAATCAATGCTATGCTGATTTTGAATTCCTTTCAAATATTTACTACCATCACAGTAGGGCCTGGATTAAACTGACTTTCAGTGCAACAGATTTTCACACCAATTGGCCAGATTTTCAGGGCACTTCCCATTAGTTAGCAATAACAGTTGCATTTAGGCTTATATACCGCCCCATAACATTTTACAGCCGTCTCTGGGCGGTTTACAATGTAGATGTTTTGTGGAAGCCTTGCCCTTTTCCCAGCACTATGGATGTCTCCAGAGAGTAAGGTCTTTGCATAAGATGCCCAAAGTAAGATCATACGATATGATCATACCAAAAAAAAAAGATGTTGAGACTTTGGGAAAAAGTGCAAAGAAGAGCAACTGAGATGATTAAAACCCTGGAGACAAAAACATATGAAGAACAGTTGCAGGAATTGGGTATGAGAGTATGACCACCAGTCTAGAGAAAACAAGGACTGGGGGAAGCAGGACAATGGATGGAAACTAATCAAGGAGAGAAGCAACCTGGAATTAAGGAGAAACTTCCTAACAGAGAGGACAATTAACCAATGGAACAGCTTGCCTCCAGAAGTTGTGGGTGCTTCATCACTGGAGGTTTTTAAGAAGAGACTGGACCGTCACTTGTCTGAAATGGTATGGGATCTTCTGCTTGAGCCGGGGGCTGGACTAGAAGACCTCCAAGGTCCCTTCCAGCTCTATTCTATTCTATTTGAACCATGTCATTTGAGCGTTAAGTAAGAACTCTGGGTTGATTTGTTTGATAATCCATGATTTCTTTTCTTGGCTGTCTACAATACAGGTAGTCCTCGATTTACAATTCATTTAGCAACAGTTTGATTACAACGGTAGTGGAAAAAAATGACTTACGACCGTTTTTACACTTCTGATCATTGCAGCATATCCGTGGTCACATGATCAACATTTGGGCCCTTGCCAACTGGTATGTATTTATGTCCCAGGGTCATGTAACCTTCCCAGCCGGCTTCCGACAAGCAAAGTCAATTAGGGAACCCAGATTTGTTTAACAACATCCGTGATTCATTTAGCAACTGTGGCAAAAAAAAAGGTCACACAACTCCTTTATTTATTGAATGTATTTGCTGCCCATCTTGTAATGGAACGACTCTGGGTGGCTTTTTAACAACTTCTTAACAACTGTTTTGCTAAGCAACAGAAATTTTGGGCTGAGTTAGAGTCGTAAATCAAGGACTACCTGTATATATCCATCTACGAAATCGCCCGCGTGTCTCTTGATCTACTCATCAAAACCATCTTTCTCTGATCTGATCTTTTGGGGGTTGGTCTCAGCGAGGACCACAGAAGCGGTGATCAAACTGATAAAATCATATCACTAAAGTGGAATCAATCCCCGATCTCTTTCTGTGCCGCGTGTATGGCCCAAAGAGTTGATGCTTGGATCATTTCAACCTTGCCTTCCAAATTCTGATCCTAGCAGTGAAGCCTGGCAGGTTGCAATTACATTCAAATGTGTTTAACTCAGTGGAAACCATACATACCTGTAAGAAGAAATTAAACCAGCATTTAATCCTGGAAGGCCACAGAGTAATGTCGCCTTTAAAAAAAATAAAGCCACTTCTGTTTTTCCTCTGCTAACGCACCTCACCGTTTTAGCCATTAGGTGTAAACATATTCAACCGCTATGAATACTTCATTATTATTACTATTATTAACAATTGCACCAAAATTCTTCCTGGCAACCTTAGACCCTGAATTTTTTTCTCAGGCCACCATTAGACGGTCTTCCCAGACTGAGAAATTACCTGCCGTGTTCATTAAAAAAAAAAGCAGGAGCACCATCATCAGATAACCTCACACCTGTTTTCCTTGCACCGACAACCGTTTCATTGAGTCTGTTAACCTTGTGTTGCTCGGCAAAGGGGCACAGTTTATCAGTCTCTGCATTAAGCAAACCTCTAGGCGCTGTATTTTCCACCTGTGCAGGGGCGGAAACATCCGTTATTCATCAAAAGATCATAGATGTCTCATTCGCCTTCCAAAGGGGAGGCAGAGGGACTCTCATTGTATTCACAGTGCAGGCTTGTTTTCCATTCCTGTATTGATTGATGTGAAAAAGCTCAATCCTTTTGGGGGGGGGGCTTAAGATACACACAGGGCCAGTGCTTGGAATGGGGGAGGCACCTGCCAGGCCAGTTTTAAAAGAGACTTGCTGCCAAAGTTTCATCCCAGGCTTTGCTTTGCTTCTAACTTCGACCATTTTTTTCCCCCAGGGTCCATCAGCATTTCTTATTTGTAATCCAGTGGTGGGTTTCAGCAGGTTCTGACCAGTTCTGGAGAACCGGTAGCGGAGATTTTGAGTAGTTCGGAGAACCGATAAATACCGCCTCTGACTGGCCCCGCCCCCATCTATTCTCTGCCTCCCAGATCCCAGGTGATCGGGAGGAAATGGGGATTTTGCAGTATCCTTCCCCTGGAGTGGGGAGAGAATGGAGATTTTACAGTATCCTTCGCATGGAGTGCGGAGGGAATGGGGATTTTGTAGTATCCTTCCCGTGGAGTGGGGAAGGAATGGGGATTTTGCAGTAACCTTCCCCTGGAGTGGGGAGGGAATGGAGATTTTACAGTGTCCTTCCCCTGCCACGCCCACCAAGCCACGCCCACAGAATCGGTAGTAAAAAAATTTGAATCCCACCACTGTTGGGATCCCAGAAGAAGGAAAGGCATGTTTCAACTCCACATTTTCTGTCCTAAGGAATGCCCGAAATTTGATATTTTTTGAGCCAAGAATGGGACCTGGTTATCTGTGATATAAAAACCAACAAAACCCAAAACCCTTGGCAGAAATTGCAATCTACCTGTTGGTTTAGAAGTTGGAGGGGAGATGTCTCAAGTCAACTTCTAACAGAATTTGCAAAGACTGGCTCCCCTCCCCACCCTCAAAAGTTTTTGAACTGGCTCCCTGCTTGGTTCAAGAGGGATGAATAAGTGATAGTGACATATTCAAGGCTTAAAGCGCAGTAGCAGAATAACTAAGATGGAAGGGACCTTGGAGGTCTTCTAGTCCAACCCCTTGCTCAAGCAGGAAATCCTGTACTATTTCAGACAAAACTCTTCTTAAAAACCTCCAGTGTTGGAGCGCCCACAGCTTCTGGAGGCAAGCCATTCCGCTAATTAATTGTTCCCACTGTTAGGAAATTTCTCCTTAGTTGTAGGTTGGTTCTCTCCTTGATCAGTTTCCATCCATTGTCCTGCCTTCAGGTGCTTTGGTGGATAGGTTGTCCCCCTCTTTTTTGTGGCAACCCCCTTAGATATTGAAAGACTGCTACCATGTCTCCCCTAGTCCTTCTTTTCATTATACTAGACATACCCAGTTCCTGCAACTGTTCTTTGTATGTTTTAGCTTCCAGTCCCCTAATCATTTTTGTTGCTCTTCTCTGCACTCTTTCTAGAGTCTCAACATCTTTTTTATACTGTGGTGGCCAAAACTGGATGCAATATTCCTAATGTCAGCACTTCAAGCTGCATTTACTCTAGTGCTGACATAAGAAGGAGAAGCGGAGGCGTCTGGAAAGGGACGTTTGACTTTTCACCTACTTATTTTCCCTGGAGATAATATCCCCTAGGAGATGGGATGGGAGGGGGGAAATTCCTTTGAGCTGGAGCAGTAGATTAGGGGTAGAGTGACTTGGAAGATGGCCAATGAGTGCAGAGGAGTGGGGAAAGGAAAGGGAGGGTTTTGGGTCAGGAAGTCAGTGTTGGCTACGATGGAGTCGGAGTTAGAATGTCGTGCTTAATAAATGGGAGTTTTTCATCAAAGACTTTGTTTGAAATGCAATTTATTTGAGACGACCTCGAAACCTGACACCTAATGTGGTACTGACCACTTCTTCAGGGACATGGAAGACATAGCTGGCTTTGTGACCTACCTGGCATGAATTTGGAATCCAGACATTCTAGTTTATAGCTCATGGTTTATGATTCCTTTCAGCTGGGTAAGATCAAGGAGTCAAGTGGTACATAATAGATTTTGGAAAGATCTCTGTAATGCTAGTTTTGGGGCAAATACAGATAGCCCTTGATTTGCAACCATTTGTTTAATGACCATTCAAAGTTACACTGACACTGAAACAAGTGACGTATGTACAATTTTCACACTTACGACCATTGCGGCATCCCCATAGTCACGTGATCAAAATCCAACCGCTTGGCAACTGACTCATATTTAGGACAGTTGCAGTATCGGACAGTATCAACGGGGAAGCCAGATTTACTTAACCACCATGTTAGCAACAACTGCAGTGATTCACTTAACAACGGTGGCAAAAAAAGATCGTCAAATGGGACAAAACTCACTTTACAACTGTCTGGCTTAGCAACACAAATGTTGAGTTCTATTTGTGGTCGTAAATCGAGGAACATCCATATTTGTATGCCCTCCTCTCTCTCCCTCTCCCCCCCCCCTCTCTCTCTCTTTTCCTTAAAGAGGTCTAACATGGCTTGGCCCCTTCCTTCCCAACTATGTTCTGTTCAGTTGCTGAGTGGTCAAATCCTTTGACTAATTCTCCTGGTTGTTCCTAGGTTTGTTGTTGTTCTTAGTTGTGAAGTGATGTCCGACCCATCATGACCCTATGGACAACGTTCCTCCAGGCCTTCCTGTCCTCTACCATCCACTGGAGTCCATTTAAGCTCCCATCGACTGCTTCAGGGACTCCATCCAGCCACCTCGTTCTCTGCCGTCCCCTTCTTCTTTTGCCCTCAATCGTTCCCAGCATTAGGCTCTTCTCCAGGGAGTCCTTCCTTCTCATTAGGTGGCCAAAGGATTTGAGTTTCCTCTTCAGGATCTGGCCTTCTCAAGAGCAGTCAGGGTTGATCTCCTCTAGGACTGACCGGTTGGATCGCCTTGCAATCCAAGGGACTCACAGGAGTCTTCTCCAGCACCAGAGCTCAAAGGCCTCAATTCTTTGGCGCTCAGCCTTCCTTATGGTCCAACTTTCACAGCCATACATTGCAACTGGGAAAACCAGAGCCTTGAGTTTACGGTTAGAATAGCTTAAACCCCTGGCCCATCAAGTAAGGCAGGGGTGAAATCTATTTACCTTCCTTACCGGTTCGGAAGCGCATGTACCGCGCGCATAATGTGCGCATGCAGTAAAAAACAGGAAGTAATGACACCCAGGCGGGTGGGTGGAACGTCGCTCCGCCATAGCTACCAGATCGCCGAACCAATGGCCAAGATCGCTATCGGACCGGGCGATCCAGTCCAATCCGGGAGCATTTCACCCCTGAAGTAAGGGGTTCTAAGACTTATAGGCTGCCATAATATGATGTAACACAGCTGCTTTCCCGAAACTTATGTTGAGAAGGGGGGGGAAAAAAATATCTCAACTCTGGAGACTCTTCATATTTCTGCATGCAAAACTGTTGGATGTGCTACAAGAAGACATATGGCTGTTTCTGCAACTTGCCCTGATTAGAAATCTTTAGTAGTCTGCAAATCTCTAAATCTAGGCTCCTGCCACTTCGTTTGTTTGTTTGCTTAATTGTGCAGTGATTCTCTTGTCCCAGTGCTCACTGCGTCTCTAGATGGTTTCCAGGTATCAAAATAGCAATGAAATGAAATCGCCGTTTCAAAACTGTAATAATGGAATGGTGGCCCTTAATATCCAATAATGAGAAAAAATAAATAGTTTATTTAAATAGTCGGCAGCTCTCTTACAGAATGGAAAGCAGGGGGGTGTCTGCAAGGAAGGGTCAAAATCTTCCCAGGTGGCGGATATGGCTCGCCCCCCCCCTTTTTTTTTTTTGCATTTAGATACAGAATTTTTGGGTGGATTTTAACCCTTCCTGGTGGATACCCTGAAATTCAGGATGTCACCGGGTACCCCTGTAAGCCAAGCTAGAAGAAGGTGGAGAAAGAGGATCTGTTTTTTAAATGTTTTCCCCGAGTGTAGCCTAGCAACAGGAAAACAAACCTTGCTCAAAAGTTCCCTCCACCCTCAAAAATAAATACAGCACGGGGGCATCTTCTGCATTTGATTCCTAGTTCATTGTTACGCCACCTTTTCATAACAGTGACATTACCTGAGCATTGATCTCCTTTAGAAATGAAATGGAACAGTGGTATTAAAGTTTTTCCTTGCTCTACTTAGCTTGTAAAGGAAATTAGATTGTTTTGCCTGAGATATTTTGGTCTCCGTGTAAAAAATTATTCACCAACTTTCTGCTACGCTTACCTTCAAGATTTAGCTTCCTTTTGTCATCTGACGCTTTTCTTTTCTTTTCCTTTCTTTTCTCCTCTCTTCTCCTCTCCCCTCCCTTCCTTCTCCCCTTCCTTCCTTTCTTCCATCCATCCATTTTTCCTTTCTCCTCCCCTCCCTCCCTTCTTCTCTCCTCTCCTCTCCCTTCTCTTCTCTCCTCTCCTCTCTTCTCTTCCTCTTCTCTCCTCTTTCCTCCCCTCTCCCTCCTCTCCTCCCCTTCCTTCTCCTCTTCCTTCCTTTCTTCCATCCATCCATTTTTCCTTTCTGCTCCCCTCCCTCCCCTCCACTTCTCCTCTCCTCTCCTCCCCTTCCTTCTCCTCTTCCTTCCTTTCTTCCATCCATCCATTTTTCCTTTCTGCTCCCCTCCCCTCCCTTCTTCTCTCCTCTCCCTTCTCTCCTCTCCCCTCCCCTCCCCTCCCCTCCTCTCCTCTCCTCTCTTCTCTTCTCTTCTTTTCTTTTCTCTTCTCTTTTCTTCCTCTTCTCTCCTCTTTCCTCCCCTCTCCCTCCTCTCCTCCCCTTCCTTCTCCTCTTCCTTCCTTTCTTCCATCCATCCATTTTTCCTTTCTCCTCCCTTCCCTCCCCTCCCCTCCTCCTCTCCTCTCCTCCCCTTCCTTCTCCTCTTCCTTCCTTTCTTCCATCCATCCATTTTTCCTTTCTCCTCCCCTCCCTCCCTTCCCCTCCCCTTCTTCTCTCCTTTCCTCTCCTCCCCTTCCTTCTCCTCTTCCTTCCTTTCTTCCATCCATCCATTTTTCCTTTCTGCTCCCCTCCCTCCCCTCTCCTTCTCCTCTCCTCTCCTCCCCTTCCTTCTCCTCTTCCTTCCTTCCTTTCTTCCATCCATCCATTTTTCCTTTTCCTCCCCTCCCTCCCTTCCCCTCCCCTTCTTCTCTCCTTTCCTCTCCTCTCCTCCCCTTCCTTTTCCTCTTCCTTCCTTTCTTCCATCCATCCATTTTTCCTTTCTCCTCCCCTCCCTCCCCTTCTCCTCTCCTCTCCTCTCCTCTCTTGTGTTAAGCATTTACTTATTCAAGAAGTAAAGAACAGTACAAAAATGTGACAATAGCTTTTTTTTTTAAAAAAAAGTTTTCTTAATGGCTCCTTTCCCAGTCAGGAATGCATTAATACAACACATTGGCTGGTTTATCCAGAAGTCTCTTGTAATCAAGTGCAGACTTGTAGGGCTATGAGTGTGTGCATGTTTGTGTGTCGGCAAGTACTAGTGTGTGTGTGTGTGTGTGTGTGTGTGTGTGTGTGTGTGTGTGTGTGTGTGCATCTATGTTGCTTTAGTTTATATTAGCCCTGGAGGCAGAGTTAACACTTAAAATGGGACAAGAGTGTTTGCAGCCATCAGAGAACTTTCCAGCCAGCTTCAATAACATCACTCTGTTTTTTTCCTTTCTTTTTTTGTATATAATTTTTTTTTTTGGCAGCAAAGACTTCAGTGGAACCATCTGTCTCTCTATTAGTGTTTTGAGTTCTGTTTTGAAGCTTCTTTGCTTGGCAAAGTCATTTTCATACATGGAACTCTTCTCCTTCTCCTTTTCTCCTTCCTTCCTTCCTTCCTTCCTTCCTTCCTTCCTTCCTTCCTTCCTTCCTCCCTCCCTCCCTCCCTCCCTCCCTCCCTCCCTCCCTCCCTCCCTCCCTCCTTCCTTCCTTCCTTCCTTCCTTCCTTCCTTCCTTCCTTCCTTCCTTCCCTCCCCCTGGTTCTTTGCCTAAGAATACAATGCAAAAATTCAATTCACCTTCAAAGGAGAAAGAAATTTCTTTGGCATTTAAAAGGGAGAAGGGAAAGGAGCAAATTAAGGCGGTAACAAGGATATTTCCAGGGTCGTTAAAATTTCTCTACACAGTATATGCATTTACCTTTGGGTAAATACCATTCAATTTTACAGACATCCGTAAGGGTATACTATGAGGAGAGCGCTTGGAAGCGTGAGAGTCATTACTCTGCAGGTGCTGAAATGTTTTGGTCAAGTGAAATTGAATTCTTACAACCACAATAACATGCCATTATTAGAGAACTGCTCAAATAACAATTCTGCAACAACTATTTTTAAAAGGTGTGTGACTCGAAAAATAGAACAGGATGAGGGAGGGAATCAAGAAGGGGGGGCGGGAAATCCTATTCGAGATCCATATGGACTCAAAATAGATCTGTGTGGTGCTATTGCTCTTTCTGTGGTCCACAGAGGTGGGGATACTTCCAGACTCAGATTGTCCCAAAAATCAAAGACTGTAATATATTTTCCAATTTTCAATTACCTGTACTAGAGTTGTAATCTAATCTAGATGAGTCCAAAAATAGCAGAGAATATTAGTACCTCTGGGTTGAACTGGGGGGTCCTTGATGTTCTCTGAGCTTGGTGGTTTTCTTGAAGACATTTCATTACCCAACTAAGTAACCTCATCAGTGCTAGAAGGAAGTGTGGTTTGTAGGGAGGAGGAGAAGGACAGTGGGGTGCTTGATGCTCTCGGAGCTCGGTGGTTTTCTTGTAGACATTTCATTACTCAAGTAGGTAACATCTTGAGTTCTAGAAGGAAGAGTCAGAAGGGAGCAAACTCCACTCCCACCTAGCACTGACAATGTTACTTAGTTGGATAACGAAACGTCTGCCAGAGAACAACCAAGCTCAGAGAGCACCAAGGATCCCACAATTAGGCCACTCTCTGGAGTTTTTTGTTGACTGCAAAAAAAATAATAAGCTTCCCAAGTCATGGCGTGCTATTTTATCTCTACTGTATCAAAGACCATTGGAACAGGTTGCCCATGGCACACAGACTAAATCAGTGTTTCCCAAAGTGTGGTACGCGTACCCCCAGGGGTACGGGAAGAGTTTGGTGGGGGTACGCATTGCACCGGAGTTTGGTGGGGATCACGTGTGAATATCCACTGTACCGTGCTTAGCTGCGCCCACAGAACAAGGAAAGAAATAGGCGCGTATCGCAGTTTTTACACGGGAACTGGGGCCATCGTACATCGTATCGCAACTCATTATGGCGGGAACTTCTGCGCATCCTTCGCGCAGCTCGGGTTCGGCCATTTTTAAACTGCGGGAATATTAACAGTTGACGTTGAGCCGCGGAGCTGTTTAAACGCCGGAGAATTGCAGTGTTATCTAACGGTTAGACAGTCTTGTGAGGCGTGACATGGCATGAATATACTGCACTTCGTTACAGAGACAACTTACTTCTTTAATAGTTAGTTCCGGTTTTTTATGAGGGGTACTCAGCGTTACGAAAATTATAGAAGGGGTACACATATGTCAAAAGTTTGGGAAACACTGGACTAAGTGGATGAAACCCATCAGGCTTTTGGCCACATTTCAGGACCTTGGCCACCCCAGGAACTCAACTTCACCCGGTGGAAAAAAAAAACATCTACAGGGAAAAATCTCTTCCTTTTTGTACGCAGAATTTCATGCAGTCAAAACGATGAGCCTCTGGAACAGGGGTGAAATATAAAATTTGTTACTACCGGTTCTGTGGGCGTGGCTTGGAGGGGGGGTAATGTGACTGGGTGGGCGTGGCCAACTTTTTTTTTTTTTTAACTTTTCAAAGCATTTTTTCTAATGCTTTGAAAAGCCTCTCTGACGATCAGGCAACTCAGCTGGGATCGTCAGAGACTTTTCAAAACATTTTTTTTTTACCACCTCTTCGGCCAAGAGGTTGCAGAAAAAAATGCTTTGAAAAGCCTCTGACGATCCCAGCTGAGTCGTGTGATCATCAGAGGTTTTTTTTTTTTTACTTTTAAAAGCATTTTTTCGTCGAAAGAGGTTGTAGAAAAAATGCTTTTAAAAGTAACAAAAAAAAAGCCTCTGATGATCCTGCGGCTCAGCTGAGCATGTGGGGGGCAGGGATTTTTGCTACCGGTTCTCCAAACCACCCGCTGCCATCGCTACCGGATCGGGCGATCCGGTCCGAACCGGGAGCATTTCACCCCTGCTCTGGAAGGATACCTGACAATTGCCGTCTTAAATCTTAAGGCTAACTGTTAAGCTGTAATATTTGGTTTGATGTTTACCGCTTCTTGCCCAGCAGGTCCAAGGTCAGCTACCGCCACTAATGATCCCCGTATTCCCTCCAGACCAGCGAACCCTAGCAGCAGCAGCCCAGCAAGGATTCCTCCTGCCACCTGGTTTCAGCTACAAGACAGGCTGCAGTAAGTCAATTTCTTCATCTTCAAATCTTTATTGTCAGTGCACAACATATGTACAATAAGATTGGTGGAGCTCCCTCAGTGCATCCCCCCACAACACAATACAACTCACAGTGAAGACAGAAAATCCCTAACCCAATAAATCATATGAACAAAACTCTCAGTCCTATTGCACCAGTGTGGACATGTTACACGCTGCACCGGCCCAGCAAGTCCATCGTACTACGTAGTTATGATGTTATTTCTCATTCAGGAGTCTGAATGGACAGCCCACAGATAAAAAGTGTCCTTCAGCCTGTTTGTGTGGCTGGCTATGCTTCTATATCTCCTCACCGATGGTAGGAGGGTGAAGAAGTAGTAACCAGGGCGAGAGTCAATTGTTTTCAAACAGGTGTGATGTGCCTAAAGTGGACCATACATGAGCTGGCAGGTAGCAATCAGAGACAGGCCATCCTCCTTCAAACTGTATATTGGGTGGGTCAGGAGGTGGGCTGAGAAGATGCCTGCAGACCCCTCACATCCTAGACACAAACGGTTTCAACTCAGGGGTGAAATCTAAAATTTGTTACTACCGGTTCTGTGGGCGTGGCTTGGTGGTGGGGGGAATGTGACTGGGTGGGCATGGCCAACTTTTTTTTTTTTTACTTTTAAAAGCATTTTTTTTCCTACAACCTCTTCAGCCAAGAGGTTGTAGAAAAAATGCTTTTAAAAGCCTCTGATGATCCCAGCTGAGCTGCTGCGATCATCAGAGGCTTTTTTTTTTTTACTTTTAAAAGCATTTTTTCGGCTGAAGAGGTTGTAGAAAAAAATGCTTTTAAAAGTAAAAAAAAACAGCCTCTGATGATCCCACGGCTCAGCTGGGCATGGGGATGGGGCGCGGGGATTTTTGCTACTGGTTCTCCGAACCACCTGCCGCCATCGCTACCGGATCGGGCGATCCGGTCCGAACCGGGAGCATTTTATCCTGTTTCAACTCCTTGCCTCGGGATGGCGCTATAGGGTATTGCATGTCAAGAAAATGAGACACAGGGACAGTTTCTTCCCTCATATCCCCACTGTGTTGAACCCTTAATTCTCCCACTTCTGTCTAATGTGTATGTATATTAACTCATAGGCTGTGGCTGGAGGAATGGGACAACTTGCCACAACCAACTCGTCATGGCCAACTTGCCATGGCTAACTTGCTCTGGGACCACTCAACAATTCTATTTAATTATTTAAAATCATTTAAAAAATGATTTAATTTCTGTCATTCATATTTCACTGTGTCCTTCCTTTTGCATCCTTTCCTTAAGGATTCTATTTCACCATTTCTTCAATATTAGTGTAACTCTTGTCCCGGGAGAGTTGGCCATGACAATTTGGCCACAGCGAGTTGGCCATGGTGAGTTCTCCTAGACCGGCTATAGTATTATTATTTATTCCTTTTATTATCCTCTTTACTTCCTCTTTTTTTAGTATTAGTATTATTACTACTATTATTTTTTCTGTTGCCTTGCAAGTACACTGAGTGCTTCTGTACCAGAGACAAATTCCTTGTATGTTTAATCAGAGTTGGGCAGATAAAATCCTTGGTTGTATAAACAGAGGCATAGAATCAAAATCATGTGAAGTATTAGTACCGCTTTATAAAGCCTTAGTAAGGCCACATCTGGAATACTGCATCCAGTTTTGGTCACCACATTACAAAAAAGATGTTGAGACTTTGGAAAAAGTGCAAAGAAGAGCAACTAAGATGCTTAAAGACCTAGAGACTAAAATAGACAGCAGAACCTCTGGTCACAAATGCTTCTGACCATGACCAAATTTGGGTTCCGACCAAAAAATTCACAAATATATTTTTTTCGCAGCTGATTTCTCCTTCCGCACCAATTTTTTTTTTGTAAGCACCAAATTTCCAAAATTAAGTTCAGGTCACGACCAAATCGGCTTATGACCAAAGTTGTGGAATGAATTATGGTCGTGACCAGATGTTCAACTATATGAAGAACGGTTGCAGGATTTGGGTTCGGCTAGTCTAGAGAAAAAAAGGACTAGGAGGGACATGATAGCAGTCTTCCAGTATTTGAGAGGCTGTCACAAAGAGGAGGGGGTCAATTATTTTTCCAAAGCACCTGAAGGCAGGACAAGAAACAATGGATGGAAACTAATCAAGGAGAGAAATCAACCTGGAATCGAGGAGAAACATCCTAACAGTGAGGACAATTAACTCCTCCTTCTTCTGCCATATCCATCAAGCAATCATGTTGGCGATCCTATTTTTGTCAACAGCCGCATGAAAAAGTGCTGCTGAGTTTTATCCAAACCAGTCCCTTAGATTTTGAAACCATGATGTTCTTCTTCTGCCTGGACCTCGTTCGCCTTCAATCTTTCCCTGGAGGATTAAGCAAAGGATGCCGTATTTTTCTGGGTGTCACATCACATGTCCAAAATATTCTAACTTTTGCTTTTTTTAAAGGGCTTTGATGATTTCCCTTGGCTTTCCCAGGTGGCTTACCACCTCCTCATTGTGTCAACCCAGTTTATACATAACAACCGTCTATAAATCCACATTTCAAATGCTTCTAGTTTCTTCAAGTGGTTTTCTGTCAGAGACCAACTCTCTACTCCGTAGAGCAGGATAGAAAAGATGTAACATCTGACAAGCATACTAGCTGTACGCAAGGTGATAATGTGAGAAGGAACATCTCTCCACCTGCCATCTGGCAAAAGAGGAAGGGGCTATACATATAAAAATAAATAGGAATATTTTTAATAGAAAGACATTGCAGAGGTTAAATCCAAGCAACTGGACCAGAGAGATTGGAAATCCAGGCCATTCACCATGCCTCCCAGCCAGCCCTTGCTTGCGACGGCCTCCAACTGATGAAAGAAAAAGAGAAGAACCCAAGAATTTGGTCAGATGCCCTTCCTAAACCACCTGTTCTGTACTTAATGAAGAGATTTAATTTGCTCTTTTTGCAAACGATCTCCCAATAACGTGCAAGCACCATTAATCTCAATGGGAGTTCGGTGCATAGATCGAGGCTAACATATGCCTCTCAATTTATGGGCGAAAACAAAGCACAAGTTTA
This sequence comes from Pantherophis guttatus, assembly GCF_059756535.1. Taxonomy (NCBI): domain Eukaryota; kingdom Metazoa; phylum Chordata; class Lepidosauria; order Squamata; family Colubridae; genus Pantherophis; species Pantherophis guttatus. The sequence goes on along the minus strand of NC_142069.1, from coordinate 10,040,597 downwards.
CAACGGGTTTAAAGGCTGGAAAGTTGAAGATTGATTCTGGAAAGTTGTGCTTTCAGAGGATTGTCCATCCGGGGTTTTTTTGTGCATGTGCGTCAGGGGTGAAATGCTACCGGTTCGCACTGGTTCGGGCGAACCGATAGCGATAAAAGCTACCGGTTCGGGCAAACCGGTATTTCCAACAATCAACTGTGCCACGTGATTTAAATTCACTAGTAAAGGTAAAGGTTCCCCTCGCACATATGTGCTAGTCGTTCCCGACTCTAGGGGTCAGTGCTCATCTCTGTTTCAAAGCCGAAGAGCCAGCGCTGTCCAAAGATGTCTCCATAGTCATGTGGCCTGCATGATTAAACGCGAAAGGCACACGGAAAGCTGTTACCTTCCCACCAAAGGTGGTCCCTATTTTTCTACTTGCATTTTTTACCTGCTTTCGAACTGCTAGGTTGGCAGAAGCTGGGACAAGTCCCGGGAGCTCAGATCAGAGATGGGTTTCAGCAGGTTCTGACCAGTTCTGGAGAACTGGTAGCGGAAATTTTGAATAATTCAGAGAACCGGTAGTAAAAATTCTTACTGGCCCCACCCCCATCTATTCTCTGCCTCCCAAGTCCCAGCTGATCGGGAGGAAATGGAGATTTTGCAGTAACCTTCCCCTGCCACGCCCACCAAGCCACACCCACAGAACTGGTAGTAAAAAAATTTGAAACCCACCACTGGCTCACCCCATTACCCAGCACTAGGGATTTGAACTGCTGAACTGCCGACCTTTCGATTGACAAGCTCAGCGTCTTAGCCACTGAGCCATCATGTCCCTGAATTAAATTCACTAGAAAGCAGGAAATCCTGCATTCTAGTGAATCTAAATCGTGTGGCACAGCTGTTCCCCCCCTCACTGTTCAACTTACCTTGTTAAGCCACCATTTTCCGCACGAAGTGTGCGTTTGGTGCGCATTGTAGATGCGCACGCACCGCATGTGTTTGGTGTGCACCGTGCATGCACGGGCAGTGAACCGGTGGCAATCCGTGGAGGATTTCACCACTGGTGTGCATGTGTAACAGCAAGTGTGAGTATTTGGGCCCTTTTATCTAAGCTTTTTATAGATCCTTGCATATTCCTGTCTTTAAAGACACGGGATTGTTTAAAATAAAACAAATAACCCAGAAGGAGGGGAGGTAGAGATTGGAGCGGCCTTTGTTTCAGCAAGCAGATTTATCTTGGTTAGGAATTTCATAAAACTGCCTTCATTCATTTCCGGTGATCTAACTCTTCTGACATCAGTTTTCTATCTATCTGAAGCGCTCTTGTTCTGAAAACGACAGCCTTCGGTCGTCCTCTTTGGCTTTATTATGTCCGCATCAGTATATCATTGACGGATTCATGAATTCGTCAATTGTCTTTTGTTAGCCCAGGATACTTCACTGAAAGCAAATGAATTCGTTTTCAAAGCCCCCCCCCCCAAAAAAACCAAAAACCCCCAACCAAAAAACCTAAGCTAATGACAAGGCCCATACCATAATGTTACTTTTTAATAGCGTGACGGTGATGATGATTTTTACTGAACTTACGTTTCATATGCCGAACTGTTAGGGTGCTTCCATCTATGTCTGTGCACTGAATGAAAAAGTTTGCAGGGTAACAGAAGAAAAGCAGAACTGTCGTAATTAAACTCGCCACAGGACGATTTAACAAATCAATTTAATTATTCAGCTGATTTTCGGGCCTTCTGGGCCCACCGGAAGTTGGAAATGGGCCATTTCTGGCCTCCGGAGGGCCTTCGGGTGGTGGGGAAGGCCGTTTTTACCCTCCCCAGGCTCCTAGAAAGCCTCTGGAGCCTGGGGAGGGTGAAAAAGGGTCCTACCTGGCCCACTGTGCCATTGCGTACCAAAAGCGGAGGGACCGTGGGGAGGGGGGGTTGCGCGCACATGCACGGGAAATGGGGCACATAGAATTATGGGTGTGGGCATGTGCGTGCATGAACACCCCCCACCGCACACTCCCCCCGCTTTTGGCACTCGATGGCAAAAAGGTTAGCCATCACTGACATATACACTACATCTTAGTAAATGGATTTTGTGGGTGCATTTGCAGCCCTGGTTGAATAATTGTGTCCCACACTTCTATTCTTCCTCAGATGGGTGTTGTCTGAGAACTTATTTTTTTTTATTATTATTATTAAACGTCTGGGCTGCCCATTTCTCAATTAAAAGGTTTTAGCGCACCCAGCAACAATCCCGACCACAGTCTAGAAATCTGGTCTCCTCGCATTTTTCTTCATCAGATGGGAGATGTGATAATTCACACCACTTGAATGTATATCTTAAAAGCCTCCCCCAATCTCACTTGGCTATTTTGGTAGGTCTGGAAAAGGCCAAGAATGCATCCCATTAAGCAGAACTGGCAGATTCAATTAATTCCTTGTTTAACATGGTGTGACACTATGTATAAATGTGTTTGCTTTTCAATTCCAATGTATTAACACCATGGCAGCTGTGTGGCACGTCACACCCACGAGGCTGACATGTTTTTTTTTTTTTTTGATCACCATGGAAATGAAAAATAAAATTAACCAAAATTTTGTTATTGCCCCTGGGACTCCTTTGAATAGTGGCCTGTTGGTGAGACGTTCCAGAAGGTCTTACTTTATTTCATTAAGAAAGCTGCATTTGATCAATTTCTCCCTAATGTTAAGTGACAATCAAAGGAACAAAAACATCAGACGTTCCATTGCATGCAAAGAGCTCCGTAGAAATCAGATCTAGATGTTTGAGTATTTATTTGGAGACGAGGGTTGAAATCCAGAAGGGATACCGTTTCATGAATAAGGCCTTCACTGTTGTAGAAAGCTTTTTTTCTCTTCTGTCTTGGTCATCTGAACCTCATCAGCAATAGAACACATGGCTTTGGAGCCCACCTGGAATTCTAAAAGCAGATCAAGATGGGGAACAGAGTTCCATAAGTCAATTTGTATATAAAGTACCCAGTATTACTTTTAGATAGGTTGAGGTCCCAAGAATTTTCTGGAACATCAGTAACATACGACGCGAGGTGTCAGGAACCAACCATATCAGGTCCCTAAGCCTGAGGGGAAGTCTACTGCTCCTTCCAAAGTTGCAAATGGTTTAATGATTTTTAATTTTAGAGGATAAATGAAATAGATGGTTAGGAATTATATTAACCATAGTCAAGTGGGAAGAATCAGATCTACACGTTGAGTTCTAGTTAAGCTGCTTTGTTATTCATGCCTATAAACAAGAATCTAGTCCATAACAGCACTGAATTGGGGCTAAATAAGAGTTAAGGGAATTCAAGAAGGGTTGGACTTAAACCCCTTGTGAAGAGTTAACGGCTCTAGGCTGATTGCTCTCTTGACTCTGCCCACAGGCTTCCCCTGTCCTTCTCCTTAAATTATAGCAGTATGCTGTATCTGCTATAATTTCATTTACTTTCCATTTTTGCCCTAATACGGTACTTAACTACTTTCTGGAAAGTAATATTGTTTTTCCCATCCCTAGAAAAGAAAGATTGCATAGCTCTTTTGTTAGAACAGAGATTTTTCATTAATCTCTAGACAGGAAAGTCTGCTTGATTAGTTAGTTAGTTAGTTAGTTAGTTAGTTAGTTAGTTAGTTAGTTAGTTAGTTAAGTCTTTCTTTCTTTCTTTCTTTCTTTCTTTCTTTCTTTCTTTCTTCTTTCTTTCTTTCTTTCTTTCTTTCTTTCTTTCTTTCTTTTTCACATGTATTATTCCGGGTGGTTTACAACGTTAAAACAAGCCACACCCACAGAACCAGTAATAAAAAAAATTGAACCCACCACTGCTTTGGCCACCTATATAAGGTGGCTTAAAAATAACTTTTTAAATATATATATGGCACTGGAATTAGCTAGAATTCTCATTCTGTCTTTTCTCTCTGTTTCTCTCTCTCTTTTTTTAAGAGATATTCTTCTCTATTATCTTCCCATTGAAAGAAAAAAAAAAGGGGGGGGGAGGAAACACTGCCACAAATAATTTAGCATTAGATGAGTTCCTATTTTAGTCTACTCTGAAATAAGTTATTTAAAGTCCTGCTGATTTCAGGGAGAAAATTAAATATTTCTTGTTTGGTTAAAAACTGAGTCAGATCACAGCCGTCTGACGTTAATGGACAAGAAGGCTGTTATCCCTTTGATTCCATCTGCATTAGGAAGGCAGATGCAGAATCCTTGTGCAATCAGCACATTTTATTTTTCTTACGGGGCAAATTAGTGCACCTAGAAATTACTTTTTTTTAAAAAAAATGACTTAAAAACTTAAAAAGAAATTTACCAAAGTTCAAATGATAAAATATCTAATTACTCCTTAAAATTGGCACAAGACAATGCACCCTGAAGTTAATCGGTTTAATGAATGCTGGATCTCTTGCTGGTTTTCTTAACATCCCTCAGATCTAATTGCTTGATTCGTTATTGATCAAATTTTTATGCCACCTATAAGGTGACTCTGGAGGGCTTGCAGGTTATAAAACAAATAGAAAAATAATTAAAAATTACACAAATTAAGATGTTGAAGCCAATACTGAAACCAGAACTAAGTGATGGACAAGGCAGGAATGAGGTCTTCTTACCCCATCAATCATCTTCAGCGGTGAGTGGCCCCCTCAGAGTCCCAAACCAACTGGCAAAGTCAAATTTTAATACCCTTCTGGAAGGCCAAATGGGAAGGGCAGTTCTTAGCTCCGGTGGTAGAGTGTTGCCACAGGGATGGAGCCACAGCAGAAAAGGCTCTTCTCCTTGAACCCACCAGCTGGGATTTCTTAGCAGATGGGATCCGTAGCAGGACTCTTCCGCTGGCATGAGTGGGGCAGGCTAGTCCCATTGGGGAGAGATGGCTCCTCAGATACCTGGACCCATGCCATGTAGGGCTTCTGTGTATGTATGTAATTCAATGAATTGATTTGTGCGGAGAAGGAGAAGGAGAAGGAGAAGGAGAAGAAGAAGAAGAAGAAGAAGAAGAAGAAGAAGAAGAAGAAGAAGAAGAAGAAGAAGAAGAAGAAGAAGAATACAACAAAAACATAGCTAACATGTAAGGCCGTGATGGTGAACCTATGGCCCCAGCCCAGCTCCACCGTGCGTGTGTGTGCACCTCCCGCCAGCCAGCTGGTCTTTGGGTCTCTGCCACGCATGCACGAGGGGCAGGGCCTTCCCCAATCTCCGCAGGTTCTCCCCCGCACACCCTACTTTTCTATTCCATTTCTGCTGGCCGCACCAACCTGGAAGCCAAAGCAGGGCACGGGGGTGCTGCATGAGGCCCCCCCACTGCACCCTGTTTTGGGCCTAGAAAGCCTCCTGCACCAACCTGGAAGCCAAAATGGGGTGCAGGGCGCATGTGGAGGGGGCATGCGTGGGGGGGCGCTCGCATTGCATTTTGGTGGTTCAGCTTTGGGCGCTCAGAACCCAAAAAGTTAACCATCACTGATGTAAGGTTTGCTTATGTGTCTGTGGAGATTGTCAGCCATCCAGGTCATGGTTGTCCCAAAGGTGCTTCCCCCCCCCCAAAAGGCAACTGGACTGTCAGATGTAAATGCCTTATTCTCCAATGTGTAAATAATGTATATATGGAACATCAGAGGTTAACTTATTCTTTGGACTTTAATGTATTCATAACTTACCACTCCCATTCCTAGCTCCACCCCTTGTATATATAAGGAGCCACCCTCACCATTCTTGCAGCTTCTACCTTGAATATTCAGTGAATATAGAATGCCTATCATAATTAAAAAGAAATATATTTAAAGCTCTAACTCCTATTATTTTTATTGAGTCTGATCCTGAAAATATTGCAACAAGCTGGTAGCAGAGGATGGTTAATTGACTCAATAAGTAATTAAAAATGTCAAAGAAAGATAGGCCCAACACCAGGGCCTACAGCAAAGAAATAGAAACTGATCAAGAGATGATCAACGAATCCACCAATGCGATTTCGAGAGAATCCGAAGAATACACCACTGAAGAAGAAGAACTAATGAGTGAAAATAATGACCAGAAAGAAATCGAAATAGAAAATAACGAACTCAGGTCAGAGATATTAAAGATACTAAAAAGCCAAAAGAATGATGAAAGTCTCATCGCGGACCTCCAGGAGATGCTGAAGAACAGCGGAGCAGCGAGAGAGAAAAACGTCATTAAAGAAAAACCCAAAGATCAAAAAACCGTAAGTGAGATGACTACTGAGAAAATAGTTGTTAAAAAGAAAAGATGTGATCCCGCGCGAAATTTTGAATGGCAGCCATCTTGGTTTCAACGAACTTCAAAAGAGAATGGAGCAGAGCCAATCAAAACGCTCAGTTCAAAATTTCTGGCGCGAAAAACACTATCAGACGAAGAAAGTGAGAAAGAAGTCTCAAACTCTTCAGATGATCCAAAATCAGAAAGTGAAGACGATTTAACAAAATCTCAAGTAAAATCAGCAATGAAAACGCTTTTTGCTGCTTTTGGGCCAAGACTGAAAATTACCAAGACATCTACGAAGAAGCAAGAAATCAAACCGGCGACTCAAGACCTGCACGCTCCCATCCTGATTTCGAAAACGACAACGCCCGAGCCCAGAGAGCCATGCCGATTTCGCCCTACACCACAGACAAGATCGAATACCAACGCACACAAAAAGAAGAAAAGAACCGTCGCCACCACCAGAACCCCAAAAACCGAGCCAGAGACCGACTCATCTGAGGAGGAGCGGATCGAGAGAGCTGAAAGGGAGAGAACCTTCCACGACGCCACCAAAGAAGAAATGAGCAACGCGCATGTGCGAAACTACGTAGACGACCCAGAAGGACTTGAACTGGCCAGAGAACCGCGCAGACTCATTGCAAGCATCCCAATGCCGTTCTGTAATTTCCTGCACTTGAGAGATCACGGACTGCCCCAGGTTGTAAGTAATGGACAGAATAACGTAGGTAACTTACCCAGTGACTTCCCAAAACTTAGAATTGATGGCATTAATTTACAAGAGTGGTATCAACAGCTTCAGGTTATTTTCATGAAAGAAAATTTACTATTCTTTATAACTAGCCCTCCAAGAAGACCTTGGACTTTAAAAATAGATTGTTTACATCATAGAGCATTTTTCATAATAATATCCAGCGTGTCTCCTGCAATGTATCATAGCATCAAACCAAACCTAACTGTATCAGAAATAATTCAATGCATGTTTAATCTATTTCACAGCGATAGCGTAGCTACAACCACAAGAATGTCTAAGGATTTCTTTTCCTCTAGAGTAAAACCAGGGGTTTCTATAAGTGAGCATTTGATAAATCTAAACAAAATAAGAGCTGAGCTACAATTGAGGGGGGAAGTGATTTCAGATCAAACAATGAAAAGTGTTATTATCAATTCACTTGATCCATCATGGGATAGCTTTATGTCACACTTAGATACCATTAATTTGGGATATTTATCCATAGAAAGTCTATCTAACAAATTGATAGCAGAAGACAATTCAAGAAAAAATCGATCCAGTAACCAAACAGACCACAAACCTTTTAGGAAAGTAGTCTTTCAAGATAAACATAATGAGGCCTTTAGATGCTACAATTGTGGATCCAGGGAACATAGTAGAAGAGACTGCCCCAAAGTCTCAAGAGAGAGACATAGGCCAGAATATAGGAGCAAATATAATTACAGACAATCTTCCACAGATAGACACGAATATAGAAGTCCACCAAATTACAAAGAAGGTAGAGGGGGTAGAGAAAATTCAAAAGAGAGGAAATCTGGGTCACTGAATGGGCTAAATAAACAAGACAGCACCAGAACACAGCAGGATGAGAATAACAATTGGCTTATTGATTCTGGTGCAACAAATCACACCACCAACAACAAAAGTATATTATCTTCATTTATAGAAGATAAGTTTGTGATAAAGGTAGCTAATCAAGAAAAGGTTCAAGTACTAGGCAAAGGAAATGTGACCTTGCCTGGTCTAGGGAAAATAGAGGGGGTATTATTAATCCCAGAAATACCTCACAACATACTAAGTGCCATAAAATTAAGCAGAGAATCTGATATCAATATAGTTTTCTCAAAGGGGAAAGCAACTATAGAAAAGAACAAAACAAATGTAGGTACTGTAATGATAAAAGGAGGTCTACCCTATCTGATAACTAAAGAAAGATGTTTACATAACATTGATTCAAATATGGAAGATTGTATTGAAGCAGATGATGAAAATGTCAGTAACAGTGACAATGATGAGTGTAGAATAACTCATGATCACAAAAATACATACAAGGAAAAGAAACCAAAAATAGGTAAACCAATTCATGATGAGTGTGCTCACATCTTACACAGGAAGTTAGGACATGCAAGCTTTCCTGTAGTACAAAAAATGACTGAACACGCAGAAGGTGTCAAAATAAAAAATTGTGAAAATTATTTGGAATGCTCAGTATGTAAATCCACCAAACTAAAAACCAGTCCCAGACCAAAAAAATCTAACAGATCAACTAACAATATTTTTGATTTGGTACATATGGACTTAGTTGGTCCATTAAGTCCCTCAATTACCTATAGAAAACGTTACTTCCTAACAATAGTGGATGACTACAGCCGATATGGTTTTGTTTACACATTAAAGCACAAGGATGAAACATTTCAGAAATTTAAGGAATTCTACAAACGTATAGAAACACAACATAATATCAGAATAAAGCAAATTATGACAGATAGGGGATGTGAGTTCATGTCTAAGGAATTCTCCCAATGGTTAAAGGATAGAGGAATGTTACATTTCACGTCCAATCCTTTTTCTGCATTTCAAAATGGAGTTGCAGAGAGGAAAAATTCCACACTACAAACCATGATTAGGTGCACATTAGAGGATGCTGGTTTAGGCAAACAATTTTGGTCAGAGGCATTACATTATTCAAATTACACTCAAAATAGAACCTGGTCCAGTATTGTGAATAAGACACCATATGAGGTGATGTACAATAGAAAACCCAAATTATCACACATGCACATATTTGGAGTCACTGCAGACGTACACATACCTAAACAATTGAGGAGAAAGGGAGAAAACGTATCCAGGAGATTAAGATTCATGGGATACGAAACTGGAACCAAAGGGTACAGATTTATTGATAGTAATAACAAATTTATAGTATCCAGAACAGCTGTGTTCCATGAACAGGCCAATTGGTCAAAATTGCACCTTAATGAAATATTTCCTAATAAATGTAAAGATACGATATCTTGCGAGGAAGGAACAACAGAAAATCAAAATATTAACAAAAGTAAGAACAAAACCAAAACTTGGACTAATAGTCAGCATAAAATAAAGACAGACACATTAACAAAAAAGGAAGCTAGATATTTGCATGATAACCATAGCAAGCCTGAAAGAACTATTAGAAACAATAGAAACCAAATACCAAATAAATACAAAGATTACATAATGCATATGAATGGAGAACAAATAACACCTAATACATATGAAGAAGTATTGAAACTTCCACATGAAGAAAGAGAAAAATGGGAACTAGCTATGGAAAAAGAGATGGAAAGTTTACAAGGATTAAATGTATTCACACCTGCGATCGCACCTAAGGATAAAACAATTATAGGTACCAGGTGGATTTATAAAATTAAGAACTTAGAAGGAGGCAATACCTTATACAAGGCTAGACTAGTTGCACAAGGCTATGCACAAAAATACCCAGAAGACTATACTGATACATATTCACCCACAGTGAGAACAGAGAGTGTCAAAACAGCCCTTGTAGTAGCATCTGCACTCAATCTGGACGTATTCCAATATGACATACAGACCGCATACTTACATGCAAAATTAGATAAGGAAATATATGTAAGAGCACCACACAGTCAATACACTAATAAGAACGAAATTTGGTTATTAAATAAGAGTCTGTACGGATTAAAGCAATCCGGCAAAAGATGGTACGATTGCTTGGTAAAAGTACTTAAGACCATGGATTTCAACGCCACCACTGCTGATAACTGTTTCTTTGTAAAAAAGAGTAATGATCATATTGAATTTGTATTAATTTACGTGGACGATATTTTATACATTGGAAAGCATAAAGAGAGCAGGGAAATCTTTGTAAATAAGTTAAATGAACACTTCTCACTGAAATCTCTGGGTAAAGTGAATAAATACCTTGGTGTGCAAATTAACAAAACTAAAAGGGGATTCAAACTTACACAGAAAGATAAAATCATCGAACTCCTAAACAAATGTAACTTAAATAATGCCAAAACCTGTGACACCCCTATGCAAACTGATTTTCTTAGAAACACTGATGAATCTTCCCCTGAGTTTAAAGACAACACATTTTACAGATCAGTTATAGGTTCACTCCTTTATATATCTAATTGGACTAGGCCAGATATTGCATTACCTCTCAATCTACTGTCAAGATATGTTAGTAAACCAACCTTGTATCATTGGGAAGCTGTCAAAAGAATTCTAAGATATCTGAAGGGTACATTAGATTTTTGTTTAATGTTGGAACCCAATAATGACAGAGAACCAAAAATTACTTGTTATGCTGATGCAGATTGGGCTGGTGATACATCATGCAGAAAGAGTACTTCTGGTTATGTTTTTCTATTGAATGATTGTCCAGTTTACTGGTATACTGGTAAACAAGAACTAGTAGCCACTTCTACTACAGAAGCGGAATATGTTTGTTTGTCCAAGGCTGCAAATAACCTTGTATGGTTCAATGATCTGATCACTGATGTTTGGAAGAAACCCACTTTACCATTTATTATGCATGAAGACAATAAAGCGGCCATTGAAATATCCAGATCCGATGCAATTGGACAAAGGTCCAGGCATATTGATATAAAGTTTAAGCATGTGAGACAACTGTCTCAAGACGGATTCATTAAAGCAATACATTGCGATACTTCTGAACAATTAGCTGACATATTAACAAAACCCTTACCTTCTAAGCAACACAAATATTTAACTTCTAAATTATATGTATTATATTGTCCTGAATCAGAATGTAATTGGTGTTGTGTAACGAACCGGCATTTAGAGGGGGATTTGTCAGATGTAAATGCCTTATTCTCCAATGTGTAAATAATGTATATATGGAACATCAGAGGTTAACTTATTCTTTGGACTTTAATGTATTCATAACTTACCACTCCCATTCCTAGCTCCACCCCTTGTATATATAAGGAGCCACCCTCACCATTCTTGCAGCTTCTACCTTGAATATTCAGTGAATATAGAATGCCTATCATAATTAAAAAGAAATATATTTAAAGCTCTAACTCCTATTATTTTTATTGAGTCTGATCCTGAAAATATTGCAACATGGACTTTTTGGTTTTTCGGAAGAAGCTGAAGAAGCTTCCTGGATGAGAAGCGAAACATCTTCAAAGAAAAAAAAACAAAGTCCAATTGCCTCTTGGGAAAAAAAAAAGAAAATTTGCTTATGTGCATGCTTACAAACAGACACACACCTACTTACAAACACACACACATTTATTTTATTTATTTTTTTAAATTTATTTTTATATGCCGCCCTTCTCCGGAGACTCAGGGCGGCTTACAGTGCGTTAAGCAATAGCCTTCATACTTTTGTATATTTTATACAAAGTCAGCTTATTGCCCCCACAAACTGGGTCCTCAATGTATTTAATGTATTTAACAAATGGCCACCCAAAATTCACAGGGTGATCCTGGGAGATTTACAACGTTAAAATAATATGCATTGAAACTCTTAATCACTTCCTGGTACGGGATGATAACATTAATGTTTAGGATTTAAATATCGCAAATATTTCCCCCCCGGCGGAATTGCTGATGTTTTCTCTGTTTTGTTTGGTCTCGTTAAGATCATCACATGTTTTATTTTTAATGGAGGATCATGAGGGCAGTATTAAAATTCTTCTTGTTTGGTCCATGAGCAAGGCTTTGCAAAGACTAATTTCCAATTTAAGTGCCGTCAGCTGATGTCCAACTTCTGCAAACTGCCAAGCCCTGAAGGGGAGAGGGGGAAGTTAAAACTCTTGAAATGGTTTGGTGTTTTGTTTTGTTTTGTTTTTTTAAATCTACTTGACAATAGTATCAAAGCTAATTAGATGGAACATAGATACTGATCTTAAAAGTAGTCATAAGGGCAGAAGTCTTTATGATCCATTTGAAGGAAATAACCTTTAGAGGGGGAAAGCACTACCAAACACACTGCACCTCAACTTATGACCATAACTGAGCCCAAAATTTCTATTGCTAAGCAAGACTGCTGCTAAGTCTTGGGCTTAGGACCTGGTTATCTACGGGACCGCCTACTACCACCAATAGCCTCCCACCGGCCGGTACGCTCTCATAGAGAGGGGCTCCTCTGGGTGCTGTCGGCCAAACAATGTCGACTGGTGGCCCCTAGGGGGAGGGCCTTCTCTGTGGGGGCACATACTATCTGGAACGAGCTCCCCCCGGAGATACGGAGGACCCCGGATCTGCGCACCTTCCGTCGCGCGCTCAAGAGATTCTTATTTCATCAAGCTGGCCTGACCTAAGTCTTTCCCCTTTTTAAATGGAAATTTTAAAATTGGTTTTAAATTATTGGGGTTTTAAAATTTCTTTTTTTTTTTTGTGAGGAAAAAAAACACATTTTCCTCTTCTTCCTCAGGAAAAAAAAAAAAAAAACCACCAGTCCAGTTGCCTTTTTAAAAAACACCTTTGAGATCTGAGCTGGGGCTTCCTTCAAAACGAATCACATCTGGGGTTAAGAGCTGCAATATAGAATAGAATAAAATTCTTGATTGGCCAAGTGTGATTGGACACACAAGGAATTTGTCTTAGGTGTATATGCTCTCAGTGTACATAAGGAGAATTAAATACATTCATCAAGAATAAAAAGATACAAACACTTAGTGATAGTCAAGGTTACTAATAAGCTATCAAATCGTACTAGGAAACGAATAAAAGCAATATAAATGGTAAAGATACAAGCGACATGGTTATAGTCATAAGTGGGAAGAGATAGATGCTAGTAAGGAAGAGAAGAATAATAGTAATACAGTCTTAGTAAATTATTTGACAGTGTTGAGGGAATTATCTGTTTAGCAGAGTGATGGCGTTCGGGAAAAAACTGTCCTTGTGTCTAGTTGTTTTGGTGTGCAGTGCCCTATAGCGTCTTTTTGAGGGTAGGAGTTGAAACAGTTTATGTCCAGGATGCGAGGGGTCCATAGATATTTTCTACAGATATATATTTCTTTAAATTTATATATATATGTCTCCCATCCTCTGGGCTGATCAAGGTTTTACAATTTTCCTTTCTCTCTCTCTCTCTCTCCCTCTTTCTTTCTCTCTCTCTTTCTCTCTCTTTCTCTCTCTCTTCTGTTTCCTTCGTCCTTTCCCCCTCCTCTCTTTTTTTGGGGGGGGAAGCGCAGTCCTCTGATCGAGGCGCGCTTCCCTCCCCCCCCTCCCCATTTCCCTAAATACATCATGAAAAAAAAGGGATGATGTTTCCGCCTTAATTGCTTGTCCCTTTTATTCGTGTTCCTCCCTCAGCCAGAATTGTGAAGCGTGTTAGTAAAAGGCCTCACAATGGAGCTTTTCATTAGAACTCTGCGAGGCAGACAAAAAAAAAAAAAAAAGAGGCTTTTTGGAAGGAGTGAATGCAGGAGTTTAATTTGCAGGTGGAGAGTAGATAAAAGGTGCCTGACGCCTCTGTTATTTTCTTACTTAGGTGACCCTTACCCCGTTCAGCTGATTCCAACAACAATGGCAGCTGCTGCTGCCGCAGCAACTCCAGGTTTAGGCCCACTGCAACTGCAGGTAAGTGCTTTGTAAAGAGGCAAAGGTTGAATCCATCTGAAAAGCTGGACCCTGCAACCCCCCCACCCCCCCGCCACCCTCCACCCTGCCAGTTGGAGTAACACAACTGCCTCCGGAAATGATTTGTTTTGTTTGTTTGTTTGTTTGTTTGTTTGTTTGTTTGTTTGTTTGTTTATCAGGCTTATAGGGCCACCCGTGTCACCAAGGCTGAGTGGCCGTGGAAAAATGGGACAATGTTTTCATTTGGGAGATGAACAACGGTTGAGTGTGAATTGCGCTTAGCCGATGAGGTGGTGGTGGTAGTGGTGCTGTTGGAGGAGCAGGAGGAGCAGGAGGAAAAAGAATGACAGCAGGAGGAGGAAGGAGGAGAGAAGGAGGAAGCGAAGGAGAAAGAGGAGAAAAAAGGAAAGGAGGAAAAAGAATGACAGCAGGAGGAGGAAGAAGGAGAGGAGGAAGAGGAGGAAGGAAAAAGGAGGGGAGGAAAAGAATGACAGCAGGAGGAGGAAGGAGAGGAGGAGGAAAAGAAGAAGGAAGAGGAGGAAAAAGGAAGGGAGGAAAAGAATGACAGCAGGAGGAGGAAGTAGAGAAAGGAGGGGGAGGAGGAGGAAGGAGGAAAAGGGGAGGAGGAAAAGAATGACAGCAAGAGGAGGAAGAAGGAGAGGAGGAGGAGGAAGAGAAGGAGAAAGAGGAGGAAAAAGGAGGGGAGGAAAAAGAATGACAGCAGGAGGAGGAAGAAGAAAAAGGAGGGGAGGAAAAGAATGACAGCAGGAGGAGGAAGAGGAGAAAGAGGAGGGGGAGGAGGGGAGGAAGAAAAAGGAGGGGAGAAAAAAGAATGACAGTAGGAGGAGGAAGAAAAGAAAGGAGGAGGAGGAAGAAGAAAAAGGAGTGGAGAAAAAAGAATGACAGCAGGAGGAAGAGAAAGAGGAGGAGGAGGAGGAGGAAATAGGACAGCAGAAGGAAGAAGAAAGACAGGAGGAAGAAAGAGAGGAGGAGGAGGAGGGAAGGGGAGGAGGAGAGGGGGAGAAGGAAATTATCTTGCCCTTTCTTTCTTTCTCTTGTTTCTGTGTAAGCCCTTGGGTCATTCTAAGAAGTTGAATTTGGAGAGGATAAGAGTAACAGTTACTACCCTTTGAAAATGGAAGCGTTTGGACCTGAGGACATAGGATGAACAAATCTGTGCATTTGTCTGTAGGAAAAGTAATTTAAGAAATTAACTGTTTGTGAGAGATCAGTCAAGTTACGGGACCCAGTGCTATAATGGTTATTTTCCAGATTATTTATTTGCTTTCCATTTTTATTCTGCCTTACTTCCCTAATAGTGGCATGGGTACAGTACCAAAATGATCTCCCACCCGTTGGTCAGATTTTCATTTTCTTAGGATGGTTGAATTCATCACATGAACTTGAAGAGGATAGAGAGAAACAATTATTACCCTTTCAAAAATTTAGAGCAGAGAACGCAGGAGGAACCAAAAGATGCATTTGTTTGTGAGAAGAATAATTTAAGGAATTGTTGTAAGAGATTGGTCAAATTATGGGATCCAGAGCTATAATGGTTATATCCCACTTTTTTGTCATATACATATTGCCTTACTTCTCTAATAATGACATGGATACCATGTTTCCCCGAAAATAAGACCCTGTCTTATATTTTTTTGAACCCCGAAATAAGCATTTGGCCTTATTTTTGGGGCGGTCTTATTATTTTGGGGTGCGTGGAGCAAGATGGGGCTCCTCTTGCCATCTTACCTGATTTCTAGCTCTGCGTTTAAATATTTTTGGGGAGGGCTTATTTTTGGGGGGAGGCTTATTTTAGCGCATGCACTCAAAAACCCGATTGGGCTTATTATTGGGAAGTCTTATTTTCGGGGAAACAGGATAGAATTCCATAATGAACTCTCACCCATTGGCCAGAACTGAGTTTTCTTAGTAGTAGCCTTCCATGATGTACCTTCCTGGTGTTCTGGGACTGCAATGTCAGAATTTCTAGTTTTTGAAAATGTGACCAGGAATTGCCAGTTGTAGTCCATAATTTATAGCAAATTAAATACCCTACCTTAGGATTTTGGAAGTATGGTAAGCACAGATGAAACTCTTCGTTATAGGTAATGTACCTGGTTAGTTGAAACTGCTCTAGAAGTGCACCAGAAGCTGAGACCTTAGAAAGAGTGCAGAGAAGAGCAACAAAGATGATAAGAGGTCTGGAGGCTAAATTGTATGAATCATAGTTAAGGGATCTAGGTATGTTTGTCCTAAGAAAGAGAAGGTTTAGGGGAGACATGATAGCAGTCTTCCAACACTTGAAGGGATGCCACAGGGAAGAAGGCATTAGTTCATTCTCCATAACACCTGAAGGTAGGACAAGAAGCAATAGGTAGAAACTCAATGGGAGGAGATACAACCTGGAAATGAGGAATTTCCTGACAGTGAAAACAGTTAATTGATGGAACTTCTTGCATCTTGGAATTGTGGATTCTGGAGGTCTTCAAGAAAAGATTGACAATCATTTGTCCAGGATGATATAAGGACTCCTGCCTTGGACATGAAGTTGGACCAGAAGACCTCCAAGGTCCCTTCCAGCCTTATGATTCTATTATTATATATTAGATTTTTATGCCATCCATCTCCCCTATGAGATAATTCTATGATTCTATGAGACGGTGGTTGACGTTCTATTCAAATCATGGATTGAAATTTTGGATGGTAGAAAAGCATGGGCCACTCTCCATTGCTATGCTGAGCTTATAATATTAGGTGTTCTCCACATGAACATCTGGTTACACAGGGCATTATTCTTCCCTGAATTTCTAAGAGAGAAGAATCACTTATTCCTAATGTTTGTCAAATTGGCCACTAGAGATCTTGCTTCACCCTGCAAGATATCTCAATGGCAAAATTATGGGCTACCTCGTGGGTAGGTAGATATGTGAACTGGAGCCTTCTTTGCTCTCTTGGAGAATCAACAGATAGGGTGAATCTTCAATCTGCAGCTATAAATGCTTCTTTATTTTGTATTGGTGGGAGAGAAAAGCCATAAATTTCCAAGTTAATGACCTAAGTGCTACCGGTATTAACTCAACTTCTGGTGAATAAATAGACATATCCTTTGCTGTTTTGACCTGTCCCAAATAATACTTGGTATTCCCTTCCAAGGACATTCTAATAGTCCTTTGGATTCTATTTTCTTCTTTCCTCAATCTTGCCAAACATAATAAAACCCATTATCTTCTTATATTACTGCATATGCCCAAAGTTTTTGTTTCCTGATCATCTCAAGATCCTCGTTTATTTAGCCAGGCATTGATTATCTGGCTCTTTTGCTATTTTTTTTTATTTATTTATTTGATTTATATGCCGCCCTTCTCCGGAGACTTGGGCGGCTTACAGTGGGTTAAGCAATAGCTTTCATACTTTTTATATTTTTATACAAAGTCAGCTTATTGCCCCCGCAAACTGGGTCCTCAATTTACCTACCTTAGAAAGGATGGAAGGCTGAGTCAACCTTGAGCCTGGCGAGATTCGATCTTACTTTAATTGCAGACAGCTGGTGTTAAATTATAGTGCTTAGTCTGTTGAGCTATTCAGGCTCCTCATGACACTTCCTTGTAACCATCCTCCGATTCAGAACGTGAACGCATCTACCTTCTTTCTCTTGTTCTTTTACAATAGCCAGATTTCACAGGAACATTTTACCTCAGGAAAGGCCCTTTACCAGTTGCGATTTTTCTTGTCCTAAAAATATCCTCATCCCTGTTTTTTGCCTAAATTTTTCATGGTTGGGAATGAAGCTGGGGGCGGGGGGGACCACCAGTTCCTAGATTAAAATGAACGGTTAAGTTAATAAATCCCGGTTACCTTTATGACCTTGACGGAAAGCTATCAAATATGCATTAAACAAAGCAAAGTGGAAGGAGAAACACTCGAATGTAAACATTGGAGTAATGGCATCTAGATAGGTTTTGATGGCTGTACGCTTCAGCAGGCAGACGGCTTGTTGTAGTTGGCTTCATTTTTGTCTACAATAAAGTATTTACACTGACTGACCGATGTCTAAATGTCTGTCATTTAGTAAGTCAATTCCAGAACAAGGGGTTGAGAATCTAGAGAGCCTAAATTTACAGCTGTGCCAGGCTGAAGTGTGACATATTGCCTTCTTCTCTAGGATTAATCTGTTTACTCCTCCTACGCATTGTTCCTCTTTACCTCTTCTTCAGTGCAAGAACATAAAACTGTCCGCCAGCTTTGCTTCTTCAGAGACAACTGTAAGTTCACCAAGCATGCGAGTTGTCATTACCTTGATATTTATCATTAATCCAGGTTTTTAATTTCCCTTTCCATTTTTGCTTTCCCGATGAGCTCTTCTTCTTTACTTCTGACTAACATAAGTGCACTTAGGTGCCTATCGTCCCTGTTGTTGTATTTTTATTCTTTTATTCTCGTTCTCATTTTTGTTTAACAAATTCTAATAAATACATAGGAGGGACCCGGTGGCTCAGTGGCTAAGACGCTGAGCTTGTCAATCGGAAGGTAGGCAGTTCAGCAGTTCGAATCCCTAAGGCCACGTCACGGGGTGAGCTCCCGTTACTTGTCCCAGCTTCTGCCAACCTAGCAGTTTGAAAGCACGTAAAAAATGCAAGTAGAAAAATAGGGGCCAGCTTTGGTGGGAAGGTTACAGCGTTCCGTGCGCCTTTGGCGTTTGGTCATGCCGGCCACATGACCACGGAGACGTCTTCGGACAGCGCTGGCTCTTCGGCTTTGAAACGGAGATGAGCACCGCCCCCTAGAGTCGGGAACGACTAGCACATATGTGCGAGGGGAACCTTTACCTTTAATTAATAAATAAGTAAATAAATAAATAATTTGATGTCATCTTCTGATCTCAGATTGTTAGCGTTCGGTCCTCCAACTTGATTCCATCTGCCATTCCATCCCTCCCTCCCGTTCTTAACAGTATATTTGCTGCAAATGTTCAACAGACATGGAGACAATATGCATCCTTTCGCTATGCTGAACCACTCAATGTCTCCAAATTCAGTAGTTTCTTGCTCATTGCAAAGGTGCCTTGTAAGACCCTTATTGCAAGCTATTTTGGGGAGAAACCCCTTAAGTTGGTATGGCAAGAGTTGGTACATTCCAATGACTCTCTGCCTAACTAATTTTTTTTTTCTCCCTCATGAAGTTGCTTGGATGAGCAACGAAAGGTTTCAAGAGTAACAAAGTTTGGTCCAGTTGCCATGATTCAACCTTGGGGACACTTTTGGCCTGGATGATTGAGCCTTCATTGATCTATGTTCCTTACAAGAATTTTCTGATGCTCTGAAATAACCCTTAGTCTGCTCTGCAGATTGACACGATCTGAAAGGCTTTGATGTAATCAGTGACATTCATAGAACAAAAGTTATGAGCAAATTTCCGGAGGAATAAAAAGATGCATACCTTAGATAAAATCAGTTGTCTCTTTTATCCAATATTCTGTACTCTTGTAATTCCAGCTATTTAAGTTCTCTAGTATTTTTTTTTTTTCATTACCTGCTACCAGCTAAAGATGTTTGCAATTGTGAGATCTATCAAATGCAAAATGTCTATGGAGATTCTCGGCCATCGAGGTCAGTGCTTTTTTTTTCTTTTCTTCAAGAGGCAACTGGACTTTCTGGTTTTGCTTTGAAGACGTTTCGCTCAGGGGTGTGATTCTACCGGTTCGGACCAGTTCTGGCGAACCGGTATTTCCGACAATCAGCTGGGAGCGAACTGGTTCATCCCTATGATCAGATGGAACCACCCACCCACACACACACACTATTTTCTTCTCAGCTGATTCACGCGGCAGAGCAGATTCCTGTGCCTCAGCTGTGTTTCTTTTCCAAAGAAACATGGAAGTGAAGATTTCTTCAAACTCTGCACGCATGCGCGTCAGGCGCACACGGATGCAAAGCACACAATCACCAAACCGGTTGTTAAACCAGGAGGATCCCACCACTGGTTTCGCTTCTCATCCAGAAGAACTTGTTAGGAAATGATAATTACCTAACTTGTTGGGTTGGCAATATATAAACCCTCAATATAGCTTTAAGACTGTATTGCTGTATTGCATCATACTGTGTCCTGATTGGTTAGCTCTGTAGCCAATGTCCTTAAGAGAGAGCTTGAAACATGGTTTGTTTCTCTTTGCTGATCGTTATTGCTCTTTGCTGTGTTTGCTACTGTTAGCAACTGTTTATTGTGTGTGATACGACAACTGGTAAGAAAACTTCGTTATTGGATTATCCCTGGACTCTTGTTTTACTGTCTACTGCTTTATCTGTGTATGACCTGGACTGTTTATTGGACTGTGCCTTATTACTATTTCCTACAAGTAAATACAACTCAGTGTATCTGTGTGTTGGCTGTAGTGATTCGCAACTGCTCTCAATCACTTTCATGTGCACACCCTTGCTACTCTAGGGTTGCTCTGCGAATTCCTTAACAGAACTGAAGAAGCTTCTTGGATGAGAAGCGAAACATCTTCAAAGCAAAACCAGAAAGTCCAGTTGTCTGGGGGGGGGGGTGGAGGAATACAAGTGCAAAGTGTATAAGTTATCACCCTTCCCCAAATCAGGAGAGAAAAGCAGATCTAAATTGGGAGTCTGGGACTCGGCAAACAGTGATGTTACCTTAATGCCTATTCAACATTTGTTTAATTGCGTTGATGCCTTCAAGAGCAAAGGGAGCTTAATCTTAAGCAGCAGCTGAGCTCTAAAGAATACAAGAATCAGTGAGCAGCTTTTGGTAAATTAGATATTGCATTCAGCCCAAAGGCTTTTGAAAAACAACTTTTTGAGCATAGATCGCTCGAGCATTTTATGACCTTTTTGGAAAGTATGGGCTACAAGAGTTGTTTATTCCTTATTGTACAACTCAGTGGGCCACAGTTAGGTAATTCTTCCTTCTTTCAGTTTACACTTAACTTAATACAACTACCAGCCTGTTTTAAAGGTAACAGCAGTTCCTAATTAGAAATCCTCAGTTCTGGACTTAACCAGATCAGTTCTGGATTTAACCAGATCGCAGCATATCTTAATTTTCTCTCTTTATGTGCTAGGCCAATTAAGACAATTGTTAGATAATTTTTTTCAGACATGAGCAATCTCAGGAAAATATTGATGTATTAAACGGATCTTGTGAATGCATTCAGGTCATAGTTTGCTAAATTCTAGAAAACGATGCTGTCCGGGTTAGTCTGCCAGAGCATTATTTTGGTGGGTTTGAGATTTCATAAGACTGAATTCAATTCCTTTATCAGAAAAATCACACTTCGGTTCAACCTTGGGTTGTATGGGATGCAAATCATTTCCTCTTTATTTTGTTCTTGGAACCCAGGAAGTGCTTGGCTTTATATGGGTTGGATCCATCAATATTTATTCTAGTAGAAATTAAAACTGGGAATTTTAAAAAATATTTCTTTATTTAT
Source organism: Pantherophis guttatus (assembly GCF_059756535.1). Taxonomy (NCBI): domain Eukaryota; kingdom Metazoa; phylum Chordata; class Lepidosauria; order Squamata; family Colubridae; genus Pantherophis; species Pantherophis guttatus. The sequence goes on along the minus strand of NC_142069.1, from coordinate 10,019,358 downwards.
TTGACTTTCAGACTCCAGGTCTCAGGGGCCCCCAGACTATACTTTGAAAACTCACAATGTGAGTTTCTTGAGGGCATAAAAGCAAGTCTGTAAAATATTGAAATACTTATGAAAGTATTTCTTGCCTTAGTCTCATAAAGTGCTATGAAATATCATGGCGAATATGAAGACTGAAAAATCCAAAGATAGAAAGTAGAAGGAGAATATTACCTAAACTGGAATACAGTATTAGCGATGAAATCAAAATTCCATGATGAGAAAGGACTTTCTTGTGATTTTTTTAAAAAATGAATTCTTAAAAGAGGAATGAAAAAAATATATATTCAGGACTTGATTTAGTCTTTTCCTATCCTCAGGATGTTTTGGGGTTATAACAACCAATAAACATTAACCCAAATACTTCATGGAGTGAGATTAGCTGTATAAGAATGAGAAAGGCTGGTTAGTCAAGAATCTGTCAATTCTTTTTTTTTTAAATAATATTTATTAAATTTCCAAAGATTAAAATACACAGTATAAAAAGAAACATAATACACAAAAAAGCAAGAAAAAAACCACACACACACACACAAAACAAAAAAATATAAACAACCAAAAACAAACATATCAAAATTTCAATACTAATAATAACTTTTCTGCATCGGTATCTCTTAACCTATTTAACTTCTTTACACGAATTCTACTTCTAAATATCTCTATCTTAAACTTACATCTTTATTTAAATTATCTTGATTTCTATTTACAATTCGATCTCATAAACAAAAACATCCCTTAAGTTTTTATGTTTACTCTCCAGCCAGGAATACCATTTATTCCATATTAAATAGTACCAATAGTATCAATTCTTAAGTAGCGGTTAGTCAGAAATCGGGGCATTTTGTAAGATGTAAGGATAAATAGAGAGAAGCTACATTCATTTAGAGCAGTGTTTTTCAAACTTGGCAACTTTAAGATGAGTAGACTTCAACTCCCAGAATTCCCCAGCCGACATGCCCCTCTCAGGTTACCAATCCTATAGGAAATACCCTGCTTTTGCTACTCTCTATCTCCATGATGGCGAACCTATGGCACGCCTGCCACAGGTGGCACGTGGAGCCGTATCAATGGGCACGCGACCTCAGCTCCGCCAGCTGATTTTCGGGCCTTCCGGGCCCATTGGAAGTTGGCAAACAGGCCATTTCTGACCTCTGGAGGGCCTCCAGGGGGTTGAGGAAGGCTATTTTCGCCCTCCCCAGGCTCCTAGAAAGGCTCTGGAGCCTGGGAAGAATGAAAAACGGTCCTACCAGGCCCACCAGGCCATCACGTGCCAAAAGCGGGGGAAGCTGCATGTGTGTGGGGTTGCATGCGCATGCGTGGGGGGCATTGAATTATGGGTGTGGGTACGCGTATGGACGACCTCCCCCACTCCCCCCGCTTTTGGCACGTGATGGCAAAAAGATTAGCCATCACTGCTCTATCATCTGTCTATGGTGTCTGTCTATTTCTTATAAATGATTGTAGCATTTTGCGGCTTAATATAAAATTATATTTAAATCAATAAAATGATCTATTGCAAGTAAGCCTTATAATGGCCAGAATAACTGCGTGACACTGTATGATGTGGGGTGGGGTTTGTTTTTTTTAGCAGACAAAATGAGCCAAGGGTTAAGTGAAGGCTGGATACTTGGCAGTAACTGGGATTATTATAGAGATCTGAACTACAAGCATTAAAAAGGATCTTTCTGTCTATATTGAAGTGATAAAGGTGAACTGGATGGGGAATAACAGCTTCTTGGAGAAGGAGGCTTCAAGACAGATAAAAGTCAAAAGGTCATGATCCAGATTCTGTTTATTTAAAAAAGTGTCTTCTGGTGGACAAAGGAAATGGGCATTTTTTTTGGGTCAAATATCCCCTCTGGAATACAGGTAATCCTCAATTTACAGCCACAATTGAGCCCGTAATTTCCATTGCTAAACAAAGCAGTTGTTAAGTGAGTTTCCCCCCATTTTAGGACCTTTTTTGCCACACTACAGCTAATCTCTACAGTTGTTAAGTGAAACATGCAGTCCTTGAATGAACCCAGCTTCTCCCATTGACTTTGCTTGTGGGAAACCGGCTGGGTAGGTTACAAATGGTGATCACATCTGAATCAGAATCGAACTGGAAGGGACCTTGGAGGTCTACTAGTCCAGCCCTTTGCTCAAGCAGGAAACCCTATACCTGTCAGGGTTCCAAGTAACACACCCAATGGAATCAAAACTCCAAGGCAGGCATATTCCTCAAAGTATAGATTTATTAGGCATGTCGTGTTGGCGCATCTGGGGAAACCCGACTCTAAACCCCCCCCCCTTGGGTTTCCCCCTAGTTAAAAGTAACGCTTTCCCCTCTGCCAATGCAGTCCATCACATGGTTCAATCAGGTTACAGTCCAAGGGTCATTTGGTCTCAGATCCCACCTCCTCACACCTGGTGGGAAATGTCCTTGGTTCTTGGAGAAAAGAATTTTATTTTGGCTACAATCCCCCAGCTATCTTTACCTCCCCCCTCCCGTTCCCACAGCTCAACTCATCTCTGTCATGGCAGCCCTGAAGGTGCCAGGGGAAAATGGCTGCCAGGGCTGACAATACCATTTCAGACAAGTGACTGTCCAGTCTATTCTTAAAAACCTCCAGCAATGAATCTCCCAAAACTTCTGGAGGCAAGCTGTGCCACCTGTTAATTGTCGTCACTCTTAGGAAGTTTCTCCTTAATTCCAGGTTGCTTCTGTCCTTGATTAGTTTCCATCCATTGTTTCTTATCCTGCTCCTCTGGTGCTTCGGCAAATAAATAGACCTCCTCCTCTTCGTGGCAGCCTCTCCAATACTGGAACTGTCATAAATATGTTCCGATTGCCAAGTGTCCAAATTTTGATCACGTGATCATGGGGATGCTGCTCCAATGGTTGGGAGTGTGAAAACTAGTTGTAAATCACTTTGTTCAATGCCATTGTAACTTTGACGGGTCACTAAACAAATGGTTGTAAGTCGAGGATTACCTGTACCTTATCCCCCCCCCCCAAGGTCTGGTTGGCCCCAATCTCCAGTTTTAAGGAATGAGGCATAGGATCAGGGCGTTAATTGAGTCTATAGGATTGATATGTTATCTACTGATGATTGATACTGTCCTTGATTGCATGTGTGTGTATGTATATGTATATGTATATGAATATGAATATGAATATGAATATGAATATGAATATGAATATGAATATGAATATGAATATATGAATATATGAATATATGAATATGAATATGAATATGAATATGAATATGAATATGAATATATGAATATGAATATGTACATGTACATGTACATGTACATGTATATGTATATGTATATGTATATGTATATCAGTGATGGGTTGCCCCTGGTTCGGACCGGATCTATAGAACCGGTAGTAAAACCGGTGGGAGCTCCGCCCACTGACCCTGACGTCATGAGAAGTGATCTGCGCATGCAAGCGTGTGAGCGCGATCCCATTGCAAACCGGTAGTAAAGATAAGTAGAACCCATCCCTGATGTATATGTATATGTATATGTATATGTATATGTATATGTATATGTATATGTATAATGTATATGAGTTCTTAAGCCAAAGAGCCGCAGTGGCACAGTGGTTAGAGTACAGTAATGCAGGCTACTTCTGCTGCCTGCCGGCTGCCTGCAATTTGGCAGTTCGAATCTCACCAGGCTCAAGGTTGACTCAGCCTTCCATCCTTCCGAGATCGGTAAAATGAGGACCCCGATTACTGGGGGCAATAGGCTGACTCTGTAAACTGCTTAGAGAGAGCTGTGAAGCATGGTAAAGCGGTATATAAGTCTACGTGCTATTGCTATTGCTACCATATATTAGCTGCCGAGCCTTACTATTGTGATTTTCCTCAAGAAAGTCTCCTCGGGAAATTTCAAGGCACCTGGGATGATCTCATTCACAGCACACTAGAAGCAGTTAAATAGGTAGCTTCCTTAGATATCAAATTATAACATCCATCCCATTACAATTCTATGGCTCCATATTATGGTGATTTTATTATGGTTTTATTTTAATATTTATATTTTATATTGTATTGTCCACATATACTTGCTGACACTTTGTTTAAAACTAAATTTGCACCGTATATCAGTGACCACATAACCTCTGTAGATGCCGGATGCCAAATAAATAAAAGCCGATATTAGCTGCCTTACTATTATGAGATGAGTAGCCATATAAAATGAATTTTTTAAAAAATAAACAAATATTGTCCTAGGAAAACGTATCCAAGTAAGTGGGCTCCTCTGGTTGACAATCTAGTTGCAAATTAGTCTAAAATAAGCATTTCGTGTAGCAACAGCTAAGCAGCACTCCAAGAAATCAGTGCATTTCTTAAGCATCGTTTTACTCCCAACTCTTAATCTAGTTAGCAGACTGTGTATGCTGGGACCTGTAGTTCATCAGTAAGTGAAGAATTCCAAGCTGTTCAATCTTGTTCTGGGGATTTGTTAGAAACAGCAGTCAGATGAAAACCTGTCCTGCATTTTTTTTCCCATTTAAAAGAAATGTGAACCAGAAATCTCTTTGACATGTTAATGCATTACATCTTGTTTTCCTCACTCTGCTTGAGTTAAGCACCTCTATAAGACGTTGTAGAAAGAAAGGATCGCAGCTGAACAGACAAGCATACAGCCGAATCACCCAAGGTGACCTCAAGCCACTAAAAATGTAGGCTATAAATGAAATAAGTAAACAAAAGACGTTGGTGGGCCATGTTAGACCCAACCGTTGTCATGGGAATACAGGTAGTCCTCGACTTACGACCACAATGGAGCCCACATTTTATGTTGCTAAGCGAGACCGTTGTTAAGTGAGCTTTGCCCCATTTTGCAACCTTTCTTGCCACAGGGATGGAGTCAATCGCTGCAGTTGTTAAGTTAGGAACATGGTGGTTAAGTGAATTTGGCTTCCCCGTTGACTTTGCTCATCACAAAAGGGGATCGCATGACCCCGGGTCACTGCAAACCATCATAAATATGAGTCAGTTGCTAAACATCTGAATTAAGAACAGACGTGCTCATGGGAATGCTGCCCCAGTCATGTGAAAAATGTCACTGTTTCAGTGCTGTTGTGACCTTGAACAGTGAACTGTTGTAAGTCGAGGACTACCTGTAGAATAGTTGATGATGAACTGGAGAGTCTTCATTTCTACTTTGGACAACCTCTGCTCTGTGACACAGTTGAGGTGAATAGCAATAGCACTTAGACTTATATACCGCTTTACAGTCCTCTCTAAGCAGTTTACAGAGTCAGCATATTGCCCCCAACAATCTGGGTCATCTGATCTTAATACCTTTTTGCTTTGTTAGACATAAATATCTATTCCACCCACCCACCCATCCATCCATCCATCCATCCATCCTCATTCCTTCTCTATCTCTCTTTCCTGCCTGTGCATCTATCCATTAGAGCCCTCTCTAAGCGGTTTACAGAGTCAGCCCCCTCCCCCCAACAATCTGAGTCCTCATTTTACCGACTTCGCAAGGATGGAAGGGCTGAGTCAACCTTGAGCCGGTCAGGTTCAAACTCCTGGCAGTGGGCAGAGTCATCTTGCAATACTGCATTCTAAACACTGCACCAGAGGTGCTATTCAGCAAGTTCAGACAGGTTCTGGAGAACTGGTAGCGGAAATTTTGAGTCGTTCGGAAAACCGGTAAATACCACCTCTGGCTGGCCCCAGAGTGGGGTGGAAATGGAGATTTTGCAGTATCCTTCCCCCAGGAGTGGGGAGGGAATGGGGATTTTGCAGTATCCTTCCCCTGCCATGCCCACCAAGCCACGCCCACAGAATCGGTATTTTAAAAAGTTTGAATTCCACCACTGCACTGCGCCACCACTCTTATTGGGTGTGGTTTAACTGGATCCAGTTGTCTATTTGGCCGACTTGTTACAAGGCACAACTCCTGTAGATGTGACGACGGCACTTCCTTGTTTCCAACTCGCACCGGACTGCAAAAGAGTCAATACCCCTCCCCACACACCCCACCCCATCCTTTGCAGAAAGCCAGATCACAGCTTTACTGATTTCACTTGATAACTCCCCCCTCCATTCTTCCTTGGAAATCTCAGAACAATGTTATTTTTTTTTTCTATCTCATCCTTTCCTCCCCCTCCCCCCCGCCCCATCCCCTCTCTATTATTTTTTTCCCCTGGTGCTACTCTTTAATCCTTCCCAAACCTTTATGCGCCGAAAGTAGCAGCAGCAGAATGGGGTTTTTTGTGGGCAAGGGATAAAAAGCCGCAATGACAATGTTACAGAGGCTGACACATACTCCCTGCCAACCTTGCTTTGAGAGGACATGTGTTTTGAAGCCCTTCTTCTCTCCAGGAGTCGCCCAGTGTGGTGTCCTACCTGTCACAGTTAGCGCTAATTGGTTGCCCTCATTGGCACTGCCTGCTGGGAGGCTAATGACTGGATGAGCTGGTACATTAAAGCCTTCCTCCTTGTTTGCAGCAGTGGCTACTCTAGGCTGAATATAATTGCAGCGTTTCGGGGAGTTGGCATTCATACCTTCCCTATTTGAACTTTCATTTGGGGGTAGATAAAACGGGAGCTCCTTGCTATCTTTGTTAATTGCTCATCAGAGGTGCTGCGAGATCAGTTTGGGTCCTGGGCTTAAAACTGTTATGGAGAACCCCTTGTCTGTCCCTTCAGTCGTGAAGCGTGCAACCAACTAGGGAATAAACGCTATTTTGTGATAAGAGGGGAGGAAAAAAACTTTTTTAAATAGGAGAAAAAGCAGTATTGATCATTATAGACATGCCGGAGTTTGGAATCCTGATTTTTTTTAAAAAAAGACAAAAAGACGAAAGAAGTAAAAAGTTAAGGCGGACATGGCTTCCTGGATAAACCAAGGCTCATTTAAAGCCAGTATTTCGTTGCTTACAGTAGCCAACTGGATACCTTTGGGATGCTTGCAAACAGGATATGAATGTCTATTTCCCTTTTGCCATGATCCTCAGCAATTATTTCGATGTCCCTTCCTCCAACCAGAGAAAGCATTTAGCATACTCTTTCTGGACTTTGGCTTTGAAATCCAGCCCTCTCTACAATACCTCACAAACTATTCTACATCTGATGCTTGTTTGGTGCTGTTTAACTCAGACTGATAAGATGATTACAACAGGCAGAGATGTTACAGTATTGTAGATCAATCTCAGTTACGACTGATTAAACAGAGGTTCTAGGACAGGGGTCCCCAACTCTCGGTCCGTGCACCAGCATTGGTCCACGGCATGCTAGAAACCGGGCCATGTAAATAAGCGAAGCCCGATCTGTGGGATGCATGCAGCACATGAAACCATGTCCCCTCTGGCCTGCATAAAAACCTATCTCCACAAAACCAGTGTCTGGTGCCCAAAAGGTTTGGCAACCACTGTACTAGGACATTTCAAGAGACATAACATTGATTGATTGTTATTGTTGTTGTTAGTTGCAAAGTCGTGTCCGACCCATCGCAACCCCATGGACAACGTTCCTCCAGGCCTTCCTGTCCTCTATCATCCTCTGGAGTCCACTTAAGCTCATGCCGACTGCCCTGAAAGAGGTGGTGGTGAGGCCTCTCCTCAAGAAGCCATCCCTGGATCCAGCAATATTGGCTAACTACCGTCCTGTCTCCAACCTTCGCTTCATTGCGAAGGTTGTTGAGAGTGTGGTCGCGCAACAGTTTCCACAATTCCTGGAGGAAACATCCTATCTAGATCCGTTCCAGTCGGGTTTCAGGTCTGGGCACAGCACGGAAATGGCATTGGTCGCGTTGGTGGATGATCTCTGGAGGGCTCGGGACAGGGGTTATTCCTCTGTTCTGGTCCTATTAGATCTCTCAGCGGCTTTTGATACCATCGACCATGGTATCATGCTGCACCGGCTGGAAGAGTTGGGGGTGGGAGGCACTGTGTTGCGGTGGTTCTCCTCCTTTCTCTCCGACTGGTCGCAGTTTGTGTTGGCAGGGGGGCAGAGGTCGACCTCGAGGCCTCTCATTTGTGGAGTGCCGCAGGGATCGGTCCTCTCGCCCCTTCTGTTCAACATTTATGTGAAGCCACTGGGCGAGATCATCCGTGGCTTTGGGGTGAGATACCACCAGTACGCTGATGACACCCAGCTGTACATCTCCACCCCAGGCCACCCCAACGATGCCCTTGAAGTGATGTCCCAGTGCCTGGAGGCTGTGCGGATCTGGATGGGGAGGAACAGGCTCAAGCTCAACCCTTCCAAGACTGAGTGGCTGTGGCTCCCGGCATCCCGATATAGTCAGTTGACTCCATCACTGACTATTGGGGGAGAGTCTTTGGCCCCCACTGAAAGGGCTCACAATCTGGGAGTCCTCCTGGATAGGCAGCTGTCTTTGGAGGAACATCTGACGGCTGTTACCAGGGGGACCTTTTATCAGGTTCGCCTGATTCGCCAGTTGTGGCCCTTTCTTGATCGGGATTCCTTGTGCACAGTCACTCACGCCCTCGTCATCTCTCGCCTTGACTACTGCAACACTCTCTACATGGGGCTCCCCTTGAAGAGCACCCAGAGGCTCCAGCTGGTCCAGAATGCAGCAGCGCGGGTAGTGATGGGAGCAACATGGCGTTCCCATGTAACACTGCTCCTGCGCGAGCTGCACTGGCTCCCGGTGGTCTTCCGGGTGCGCTTCAAGGTGTTGGTTATCACCTTTAAAGCGCTCCATGGCATAGGGCCTAGCTATCTCCAAGACCGCCTGCTGCTACCGACGGCCTCCCATCGACCCATGCGCTCCCACAGAGAGGGCCTCCTCGGGGTGCCATCAGCCAAACAATGTAGGCTGGTGGCCCCCAGGGGGAGGGCCTTCTCTGTGGGGGCACCTACCCTCTGGAATCAGTTGCCCCTGGAGATAAGAAGAATCCATGACCTCAATGCCTTCCGTCGTTCCCTGAAAACCCATCTTTTTCAGCAAGCCGGGTTGGCTTAAGAAGAAATTTTTAAATTCTTTTAATTAGTCTGTGATTCTTAACTTTCGGGCCAAAATTTATATATATTTTTAAATGTTTTAATATTTGTATTCTATGTTTTTTATCTGGGCTGTACACCGCCCTGAGTCCTCAGGGAGAAGGGCGGTATATAAATTGGAAATTAAATTAAATTAAATTAAATTAAATTCAGTGACTCCATCTAGCCACCTCGTTCTCTGCTGTCCCCTTCTTCTTTTGCCCTCAGTCGTTCCCAGCATTAGGCTCTTCTCCAGTGAGTCCTTCCTTCTCATTAGGTGGCCAAAGTATTTGAGTTTCCTCTTCAGGATCTGGCCTTCTAAAGAGCAGTCAGGGTTGATCTCCTCTAGGACTGGCCGGTTTGATCGCCTTGCATTCCAAGGGACTAACATTGATAATGCTGGCAAATTTTTACAGGTGTCTACCAGTTCTTACCAGGGACCCAAAGAATACATAAATGCAGATAATCTGAGATTCTCAATGATCTAGGACAGGGGTCTCCAACCTTGGCAACTTTAAGACTTGTGGACTTCAACTCCCAGAATTCCTCAGCCAGCTTGTGGACCTCAGCCAGCTTGTGGACTTCAACTCCCAGAATTCCACAGCCAGCTTTGCTGGCTGAGGAATTCTGGGAGTTGAAGTCCACAAGTCTTAAAGTTGCCAAGGTTGGAGACCCCTGATGTAGGACATGGTAGTCCCAACGGTGTTTTTCCTCCAAAAGGCAACTGGACTTTCTTGGTCCTTTCTTTGAAACCATTTCATTTCTCATCCAAGAAGCTTTCTTTTCAGTTTTGAAGCTTCTAACCCAGCCAAACTGGCAGAACGCCAGCCAGATACGTCACATGCATCGAGCTCCACAAAGGGGGGGGGAATGTTGCGAAACATCACATGACCGCAATGCGACGCGGCGAGTTTGACACCCGTGTTCTAAACTGAAGAAGGGTTTTTTTTGGGATGAGAAGTTACATGTTTTCAAAGAAAACACCAAGAAAGTCTTTTTAGGAAAAAACAAAAAACAAAAAAAAACCCATTGGAACATAAATGCAAATCGTGGAGAAATTTGTTGTGTGTATTTTCTGACTTGCTTACGGGGTGTCTGAAGTTGCCAACCAGCTCCCTACACTGTGGCGAAGGCTGATTACGTGTGGGATAAATGTGGAGATTGAATCACATTGGACCTGAAAATTGGAAACTCCTGTACAAGTGCAGGATCTGAAAAGTTACATATAGATATATATATATATAAAGATGAAAATCATTTACACAGATGTTGAAAATCAGTGCTAGGAGAGAAGGCGCCATAGGCGAGAAAAGAACATATTGCAATTTTTCTAAGTAGGATACAACGGTAAATATCGCCTGCATCTTGAACCTGAGCTGATAGATTTTTCTCTTTGTTTTGCTTTACCTGCTCCTTATAATTTTTTTAGTCTAGGTGGGGGGGGGACGGTTCATTAACGCACAGCTTGATCACTCTGCTGAGGTACCCTCACCCTCTATTGGTACGGTGGGGGGAAAAAAATCAAAACCAAACCGCGCTTGCACTTTGAGAACAAACATCTGGGCGAGATGAACTGAAAATAGGAGCTAAATGCTCACGCCGTAACGGTTCGCATTATAGCATTGCCAAAAGATGGCAAGCATCCATCAGCCATTAGCTCACTAGATTCCTTTAATATTAATATGCACATTTCTTGACGGACATCACAAATGCTGAAGATGATAATGATAGAGAGTTAATAAGGCAGCATAATATGAATATTTCCCATTGGCTAGCCCCTTAAATTGGTCTCCAACATATAATATTAACCTAGATTGGGCACTGCACTCCCCATTTATCGCCGATGCTAAATTTAGGTGCGTTGGCTACCAGATAGTCACCACCTGTTCTGCCCAAGGAGCAGCCAAACGGCCCATTTTATAGGAGATTGCTGGAGATCAAAGGCCAGATCCCCAGCTGTAGGAATAGATGCACTTCTATTGCTGCTAATGGATCCATGCCCATAAACAGCAGCTGAGGAGAGAGGGGTGGGGGGGAGAGAAAGCTTGCAGGCATTTTCCACTTTTAGGTGTAGTTAAATAAGATATTATTAATGGTCAAAATTGATGTTTTCCACCTCACTGCAGCTGCATGCATGAGAATCGGGCTTCTCCTGCATCTAATATTCCCGCTAGTCTCTCTGTACCTCGTTTCTCGTTTTCTGGAAAGAGTTACGAAAGCGAGGATTGCCGGCTGTCTATTTTCCTAATGAAATGCCATCACATTTTTTTTTTTTAATTTGATTTATATGCCGCCCTTCTCCGGAGACTCAGGGTGGCTTACAATGCGTTAAGCAATAGCCTTCATTCTTTTGTATATTTATACAAAGTCAGCTTATTGCCCCCACAAACTGGGTCCTCATTTCACCTACCTTAGAAAGGATGGAAGGCTGAGTCAACCTTGAGCCTTGGAGAGATTCGAACCAGCAGAAATTGCAGGCAGCTGTGTTAATGACAGGGTGCACTAAACCACTGTACTATCAAGGCTCTTGATAGTAGCACGGGGGGGGGGTCATTTTTGCCCTCCCCGGGCTCTGGAGGTTTTCCTCGAGCGTCCAGGAGGGTGAAAACATTGTTGTGTAGCGGGGATGCATTTGTTCCTGATCTTCAACAGGGAGATGATTTTGCTTAGTGACCATTCAAAGTTACAAAGGCATTGGAAAAAAAGGACTTATGACTGTTTTTCCACACTTATGACCGTTACAGCATCCTTGTGGCCAGGTGATCAAAAGTCGCAAATAAACTGCCGTGTATTTATGACGGTTGCTGTATCCCTTGGCAGGGGTGGGCTTCAAAAATTTTAACAAGGAGTTCTCTGCCTGGTTGCTGGGTGGGTGTGACCATGGTGGGAGTGGCCTAATTGGCCTCCTGCAACACGGGGGGGGGTCATTTTTGCCCTCCCCGGGCTCTGGAGGTTTTCCTCGAGCATCCAGGAGGGTGAAAACAGCCTCCCCAGGCTCCAGAGGCCCTCCTGAATTTCCAGTAAGCCTGTTTTTTGCCCTCCCTGAGCCTCTGGCCACACCCTGCACTTACCTGCATCCAAAACAGACCGCATTGGGACTCCTGGGAGGGGAGGGGAGGAGCGGGGCGGGGTGGGCAGGGCCAGCCAGGAGTGGGATTTGGGAGCTCTCCGAAGTGCACAGAATCTTAGCTAGAGGTTCTCCCAAACCCCTGCAAAACCCCAGCAAGAAAGGTTGGCATAAATTTTGGGCTCACTTGTCATCGTAAGTTGAGGACAACCTGTATGAAGAAGCAAAATCAACAGAACTCAGACCCCTTAGAAAGAGATATTTCTAAGCTGTATAGTAACCTCAGGATAGGACTAATCTTTATATTGGAAAATACTTTCTGGGTATTTGAGATTTTTTTTTTTTTAATTTGATTTATATGCCGCCCTTCTCCGGAGACTCAGGGTGGCTTACAATGCGCTAAGCAATAGCCTTCATCCTTTTGTATATTTATACAAAGTCAGCTTATTGCCCCCACAACTGGGTCCTCAGTTTACCTACCTTAGAAAGGATGGAAGGCTGAGTCAACCTTGAGCCTTCGTGAGATTCGAACCTGCAGTAATTGCAGGCAGCTGATCTTAATAACCAGCTTAATAACAGGGTGCCTTAGACCACTGTACTACCAAGGCTCTTGGTAGATTGTTAGAGATTATAAAAAATAATGAAGTCCCAAATGTATATTGGCTCCAATATATATACAATATATAGTCTTCAAAAGCAAAAGTAAAGAGAGGTGGGAAGTTATACAGTTCCTTAAAGCTATTTTGGACACCATGTGAGAATAATTTCTACTTAAGAAAATTGTACAACGAACAGATTGGTGAAATAAGAACAGGCCACAGTCAATTCACATATGAACAGGTTTGGAAAGGATTGTGTATAATATGCTGTATCCTTCAGCAGATTGGTACAAGGCATTGTTTAACTAATATCTGCACTCCAGGTGAACTGACCCTACTATTAAATGATTTACTCAGCTATGCCTCAAATGCTTTTGAATAGCATTGCTTTATTCAATTATTTAAAGTTATGAGTTTAAACTTAACTTCTCCAAAGAAATATTTCAAGAACAAAGGATTGGCAGTTCTTCTCCATACTTGCATAATTGAGCTGGCGTTGTCCCCGAGTTTAACCCTTATTTGTATATAAAAGACTTTGCCGGATGTAAATTTTGGAATCCATACAGATTCAAGGATTTGGAAGCTACTAAATTGCAAATCCATTTGGGTTTTTCCATTAGCCCCATTCTCCACCCATTCAGATGAAATTCCATGACAGAGAAAGGTTATTTTTGAAGTCTCCTTGGAGGTCTTCATTAGGACAATATCTGTCTAACTTCCAGTGGCAAAGCTACGCATTGTGATAAAACGTTCCTTCAAAAGCATGTTAGGCTGGGCAGTTTCATGTGAAGTCTAATGTGGGACAAATCAGGGGTGAAATCCAGCAGGTTCTGACAGGTTCTGGAGAACCGGTAATGGAAAATTTGAGTAGTTCAGAGCAGTGGTGAAATCCAATTTTTTTTACTACCGATTTTGTGGGTGTGGCTTGTGGGCGTGGTGTGACACTGGGTGTGGCTTGGTAGGCGTGGCAAGGGAAGTATACTACAAAATCTCCATTCCCACCCCACACCAGGGAAAGGATACTACAAAATCCCCATTCCCTACCCACTCCTGGGGGAAGGATATTGCAAAATTTCCATTTCCACTTCATTCTGGGACCAGCCAGAGGTGATATTTGCCAGTTCTCCGAACTGCTCAAAATTTCCACTACCGGTTCTCCAGAACCTGTCAGAACTTGATGGATTTCACCCCTGGTTCAGAGAACCGGCAAATACCACCTCTGGCTGGCCCCAGAATGGGGAGGGAATGGGGCTTTTGCAATATCCTTCCCCCAGGAGTGGGGAGGGGATGGGAATTTTGCAGTATCCTTCCCTGGAGTGGGGGAATGGAGATTTTGCAGTATCCTACCCTTGCCACGCCCACCAAGCCACGTCCACAGTAAAAAAAAAATTGGATTTCACCACTGGGACAGACCGATAGGAAGGTGACCACCAGATTGCAGGAACACAAGCGAGAACGGTCAGACGAGGAGACCCAAACTCATCGGTAGCCTCACACTGTAGTGAACAAGGACATACATTCAATTTTGCTGCCGGTAAGATTGTTGGAGCAAAATATGGACGCTTCTCCATGTAGGGTTTGCAATATAAAATGCTATGTAGAAATCAAATCAATATCCAATGCTAGATTTAAACAGTGTTGGCTAATTCATGATGGATGCAGCAGGTGGAAATACTAGCCAAATACTGATCCTTGCTACCTATCAGTACAATGCTCCCCATTATACCTTTTGAAAATTATTATTTTCATTTTAAAAAGTATTAAACTGAAGGATGGCGTGCTATAAAAACACCAGTCTCTAGCATCACATGAATTCATGGGGCCTTCAAGCTTTACAAAGGTGTCGTGGAACGCTAACAGGTAATCTCTAGAGAAGGTCAATGAGTCAATGAGTAGTTTGTGATTGGCCACACCTGCCCTAGAAGCCATTGTTGCCTATGTGCCTAGCTTTCCATATGTACCTCTGTCCTAAAAGTTTGCCTGCCTCTACATTGTCTGTCTGTCTGTCTGTTTGCCTGCCTGTCTGCCTATTTATCTATCTGTCTGTCTGTCTATCTATCATTTATCTATTTAGATCCATGAAATTTCTATCATCTATCTATCATCTATGATCTTTCTATTATCCATCTATCCATCTATCTATCATCTATCATCTATCATCTATCTATCTCTATCTATCATCTATCTATCATCTATTTATCATAGATAATAGATAGATATTATCTATCTATCTATCTATATCTATCTATCATCTATCATCTATCATCTTTCTATTATCTATCTATCTAATCATCTATCTAATCATCTATCATTTATCTATCTATCATCTATCTGTCATCTATCATAGATAATAGATATTATCTATCTATCTATCTATCTATCTATCTATCTATCTATCGATAGATAGATAGATAGATCTAGCTATCTATCATCTATCATCTTTCTATTATCATCTATCTATCTATCTATCTATCTATATCTATCTATAGATAGATCTAGCTATCTATCTATAGCTATCATCTATCATCTTTCTATTATCTATTATCATCTATCTATCATCTATCTATCATAGATAATAGATATTACCTATCTATCTATATCTATCATCTTTCTATTATCTATCTATCTATCTATAGCTGTCATCTATCATCTATTATCTATCTATTATTATCTATTATCATCTATCTAATCATCTATCATCTATCTATCATCTATCATAGATATTACCTATCTATATCTATCTATCATCTTTCTATTATCTATCTATTATCATCTATCTATCTATCTATCTATCTATCTATCTATCTATCTATCTATCTACTGCCTATACCTATCTATCTAGTTTTGGCATTGTATAATACAGTATTTCTCAACCTCGGCAATATTAAGCTGTGTGGACTTTGACTCTCAGAATTCGTCAACCAGCGTACTGCCTGGGGAATTCTGGGAGTTGAAGTCCACACAACTTAACATCGCTGAGATTGAGAAACAGAGGCATAATATAATGAAAGCAAGAGTTTTACTTCAGTAAAGATGAAGTGAAGATTTAGCATCTTGTGTGAACCTGGTCCACTGGTAAGTAGGAAACGGAGAACCTGATTGGCTTCTCTTTTCCTTTGCTCCACGTGCTATGTACTGAGTAGACCCCGGTCAGCCTGAGTGAACTTTTCTTTGTGGCTTAAAATGCCCGCATTTCCTTAACTCTCCCTTCTCTTCCCGACCCCTAAGCCTACGGGGCAGACAGGCAGAAGCACACATATGATTAATACGACGCAGCTGCAGCACTGGCTCATTTGCATATGTATTAATAGAGGCAGAAACAACAATTCAATTACATCAAGAAGCATTTGGAATACTAAAACAAGTATGCAAAACAGGCCCCGGGACTGTTTCGGTTTTTCCTCTGCTTTACCAAATCCAACCAGATCCAAATCTGAGATTACAACCATTTCTTCTCTAAATACGACCCAATTCTCCCCAATTCTCCCCAATTCTCTTTAGATGTTGAGGAGGGGCAGCCCGAGGCGCCCCAAGAGCTTTTGGGTATTTGGACAATAGGAACTGACCGAGTGCCAGTCTTCTTCCATGAAAATTGTACTAATCTTCAGCTTGTGTTGATTCTCATTACATGCTAAATTAGCCTCAAACTGTTGTAATTCCTGTCTTCTGGTCTGGAGAAAAATCCGTTCTGGCTTTCCGTTTGTCTCGTTTCCTTCGACTTCCCTTGATCATTCTGAGGCGAGTCGGTAATTTTCCAGAAGTAAATCTTGCAGAACAAGGAAGTAGTTTATAGTGTTCCAGACACGGTCCAGGCTCAAAGCGTTCAGATACTTACAAACCCATTCCTGGAATCAGCTAGATTGGGTAATTCCAAGGGAGGGAAAACGGTATGAAACATTGCAGGGCGCAGAAGTGAGGAATCATAAGCCTTGTGGAGGACGTTCTCCAGATATTCCAGATATTTCTGTTTCAGTGAGAATTGACAGAATTCCTGGCTTGATCCTAGATCAGTGATGGTTAACCTTTTTGGTGCCCAAAGCGCAAGCGCGCGAATGCACGCACGCGTGCCCAAATCCCCAAAATAAAAAGCAAGTGTTCCCCCCCGTGCATGCGCCGTGATCCCATGCATGTGCATGTGTTCCCTGCGCATGCCCCCCCCGGCGAATGCGCCCTGGCCTCCCCGGCCCCCATTTTGGCTTCCAGGTTGGGTCCCCTGCATTTCTCCTGCAATATGAAGAGCCGAGGTGGCGCAGTGGTTAGAGTGCAGTACTGCAGCTACTTCAGCTGACTGCTAGTTCAGCAGATCAGCGGATCAAATCTCACCGGCTCAAGGTTGACTCAGCCTTCCATCCTTCCGAGGTGGGTAAAATGAGGACCCAGATTGTTGGGGGCAATATGCTATTTAGTATACTGTCTTTGGTGTAAGCCGCCCAGAGTCCTCGGAGAGTGGGCGGCATAGAAATATGACAAATAAATAAATAAATAAATAAATAAATAAATAAATAAATAAATAAATTTCTGCCACCCGTGCCTTCCCCGATCTCCTCAGTTTCTCCCCTCAGCGCGCTCTAGCATTTCTACCATGGAGAGGCACCTGCAGAGGGTGGAACCTGCAGAGATCGGAGAAGATACAGGCAGCAAAAATGCAGGAGAAAGCTAGCGTTCTTGGGGGGAGAAACTGAGGAGATCGGGGAAGGCCCCGTGCCTGTGTGGCAGAGATCCAAAGGCCAGCTGGCTGTCAGGAGGCTCGCGCTCATGCTCGGTGGAGCTGCGCTGGGTGAAGGCTGGCGTTCCCGGAGAGAGGGCTCTGCATGCCACCTGTGGCACACATGCCATAGGTTCGCCATCGCGGTCCTAGATCATAGTTCAGAGCTTGGCTCTGATGCCAATTCTGAGTCCCCATCCTTTGGAATCATCTCTGGAAGAGAAGAAGACATAGAACCTTGTGCCACCTACCTGTCAAACGTCACTGGAGAATTCAAGCCATGTTTAATTTCCTTTCTCTGCAAGGAAAGAGGGTGGAATAAATTGTTTCCTTTCTTTCCCCACCCACCCCCCCATTCTACAATTAAATAGCATATATCCCCCCCCAAAAAAATTGATGGCTTATAAATTGTTAATTTGAGAGCAATCCTGTTAGAAGTGGCTGGTCTCTACCCAACACTTCTGTGAAGAGCAAAATGAGTTGGTTTGCAATCATCTTGGCTTCCAATTGGGTGTTTAGTTACAGAGGTTTTTATCGATGTGGTAGCCAGATGTTTCAGATTAACTTCTGTATCTGGAGGGCACCAGGTTGGAAAGGCTGACCTAGGAAATCGTAAGCCAGATAGAGGGAAAGAACCCAGATAAAGACATATATCCCTTAGGGTTGTATTCGCTTCCTCACCTGCTTCGGTCATCACACCCAGCATCTGTTTCCTGTAATTCCTTACTCAAGTATTCTCCTCTAAAAACCGCTGATCTTGTCTAAAACAATCACAAGAATTCAAGCACGAATTACTCCCAGCTCACCTAGGCCAATAAAAGGCCTAACTGGTTTTGTTTGTTGTTCATTGTTGTTCAGTCGCTAAACTGTATCCAACTCTTTGTGACTCCATGAACACAGGGGTGGGATTCAGCTGGTTTGGACCAGTTCGGGCGAACCGGTAGTTAGGGCCAGCGTCTGGGCCCGCCCAATCACCATGTTTTTGACGCAGCGTGCATGTGTGCAAGGCGTGTGAGAGAGCAAAGCTATCCCGTCCTATACAATCACCGTGTTTTTGACGCATTGTGCATGTGTGCAAGGTGAGTGAGAGAGCAAAGCTATCCCGTCCTATACAATCACTGTGTTTTTGACGCAGTGCACATGTATGCAAGGCGTGTGAGAGAGCAAAGCTATCCCGTCCTATACAATCACCGTGTTTTTGACGCATTGTGCATGTGTGCAAGGCGTGTGAGAGAGCAAAGCTATCCCGTCCTATACAATCACCGTGTTTTTGACACAGTGCTCATGTGGGCAAGGCGCGCAGGTGCATATTTTCGATTCTGGGTGAACCGGTTGTTAAATTATGTAAAGCCCACCTCCGCATGGACCATAGCATGCCGGCCTCCCCTGTCCTCCACCGTCTCCTGGAATTTGCCAAATTCAAGTTCTTTGCATTGATGACACCTCTGCCTTTCTCCTTTGGCCTTTCATTTTCCCCAACATCACTGTCTCTTCGAAGGGGTCTTCTCTTCTCCTTTGGTGGCCAAAGTATTTGAGCTTCAGCTTCCGTCTCTGTCCTTCCGAAGAATAGCCAGCGTTGATTGCCTTTAGGATCGACTGATTGGATCTCCTCACAGTCTTCTATGAAGTGTCTTCTCCAACACCACGTTTTTTGTATCCTGCCTTTATTATTTTTGCAAATAATTCAAGGTGGCGACCATACCACCAGACTTGGCGCAGTGGTTAGAGTGCAGTACTGCAGGCTACTTTTGCTGCCTGCCGGCTGCCTGCAATTTAGCAGTTCGAATCTCACCAGGCTCAAGGTTGACTCAGCCTTCCAGCCTTCCGAGGTGCGTAAAATGAGGACCCAGATTGTTGGGGGGCAATAAGTTGACTTTGTAAACCACTTAGAGAGGGCTGTGAAGCACTGTGAAGCGGTATAGAAGTCTAAGTGCTGTTGCTAATACTACTCCTTCCTTCTCCTATTTTCTCCACAAACATAACCCTGGGAAGTGGGTTGGATTGAGAGAGAGTGACAGTTGCTTGATTGGTTTCAACCTTGCTAAGTTTTTCCATTGTTTGGTGTGGGGTCCTTGGTGCTCTCTGAGGTTGGTTGTTTTCTTACAGACATTTCATTACCCAACTAGGTAGTATTATCAGAGCTAGTGAGTGTGGTGTTTGCTCTCTGTTTATATGCTAGTACAGTGATGGCTAATCTTTTCTGGACCGAGAACCCAAAGCGTGCAAGTGCATGCCCGAACCCCCAAAATGCAATGGGTGTGCGCCCCCTCGCATACGCCCCCCATACATGTGTGCGTGGTCCCCGCACATGCCCCGCGTCCCTATGCATGCACGGGTGCCCCCCGCATGTGCCTCCTCTCATGAGCACGCAGCCCCCTGCAAAAGCCCCACCCCTGCGCATGCGCTGCAGAGACCCAAAGACCAGCTGGCTGGCGGAAGGCACATGCACATATGCAGCAGTACTGAACTGGGGCGACAGCTCACGTGCCATCAGAGAAGTTGCTGCGTGCCACTTCTGGCACGCAGGTCATAGGTTCGCCATCATGGTGCTAGTGGCTTGCCCTATCAGTATTGTCTGAAGACAAACAACTAACAGTAAACGACAACCTAATTAAGGAACCACCAAGATCACTCCCACCCACACGGAGAGGGCAAGCCACTTGTACACAAACAGAGACCAAAACCCACTCCCTTCTAGCACTGATGAAGTTATCCGGTTGGGTAATGAAACGTCTGTAAGTAAACAACTAAGCTCAGAGAGCGCCTAGGACTCCACAGTTCAACCGTGACCCACAAATATTCTTCTCTTCATTTGTTTAGTGTGTTAGGCAAATCACCCTGTTTAATTTATTTATTTATTTATTTATTTATTTATTTATTTAATTTTATTTTATTCAATTTGTATCCCGCCCTTCTCCTAGTGGACTCACGGCGGTGCACAGCCAGAACTAAAACACATACCAATACAAAATTTAATTTTTTTTAAAAGAATTATATGACTTTGGCCCAATATTTAAAACATTCAAACTAAAACCCATTGACAATTTAAAAGGCTAAAAAAAGGGGGGGGGGGTCACGCCAGCCCTACTTGATGAAAAAGAAAAGTTTTCAGGGCACGGCGAAAGACCCGGAGATCCGATATCCTTCGTATCTCTGGGGGCAAATCGTTCCAGAGGGCAGGAGCTGCCACAGAGAAGGCCCTCCCCCTGGGGGTCGCCAGCCGACATTGCCTGGCTGACGGCACCCTGAGGAGTCCCTCTCTGTGGGAGTGTACTGGTTGGTGGGAGGCTAACGGCGGCAGAAGGTGGTCCCGCAAATACCCAGGTCCCATGCCATGGAGTGCTTTAAAGGTGGTGACCAACACCTTGAAGCACACCCGGAAGACCACTGGAAGCCAATGCGGCTCACGCAGGAGAGGTGTCACATGGGAGCGCCCCCTCGCTCCCATAATCCCCCGTGCGGCCGCATTCTGCACCAATTGGAGCCTCCGGGTGCTCCTCAAGGGGAGCCCCATGTAGAGAGCATTGCAGTAGTCCAGGCGGGAACTGTTTTGATTCAATGTACAACTTAAGTCTATGAGGTAGGTTACATCGGTCTCCAAGCTGTGTGATGTGACAACCACAGAACGGTACAGTAAGTTCACTCTGCTCCCTCAGCTTCATAATTTGAAGCACAGAAATATAATAATTTTAAATTGGGGTATTTTAATTTTTGGGGTTTTAAATCGGCCAAATCTATTTAATTATTTTAATTTTTAATTATTGTTGTGTCTTGTGTTTTTAAATTGGCTGTACACCGCCCTGAGTCCTTCGGGAGAAGGGCGGTATAGAAATAAAATTATTATTATTATTATTATTAGAAAGCAGCAGCCCTTTGTGAGCAGGTGCTTTCTCGGGAGGGGGGCTGCTGTTCCCCCCTTGGCACACCTGCTCAAGGAGAACAGCATCTGGCCCTCGGCTTTCAGACGCAAGCACTTTCCAAGGTTTAATTTTAGCCCCAGTTGAGGATAAAATAACCTTTCCTCATCTGCCTTCCCTCTTCTTTTTCTCCTTTCCTCCTTCTTTTCATTATTTCCCCTCCCCCACCCACCCAACCTCCCGGCCGCCGTTTTATGCAAACTTGTTATTTTTCTAGGTGTTTGAAAACACAGCTTGAGAAAATGGATAATCAAGGAAGATGGCTTTTGAAATTAGAAACATATATAGTTGGACATCAAATGAGGCAACTGCATGGACACCCAGGGTGAAATCAAAGGTCTTTATTCGCAGTCTTTATTTGAGCGGGGTGGAGATGGGAGAATTTATTTAACTCTTTCTCCTGAAGTCACTGGCCTTCAAAAAATGCTTCACATCAGCTTGAGAACATCTGTGCTCCAGGACCAAACAAGTCCCTCTCGCTTCAGTGTTAGAGGGATTGTTGTGTTTAATCCATAGTTTAAATAGGTGTTCTGGTAACTGCTTAAGATTAATATACTTATAATAATATATTAATATAGCAATAGCTCTTATATACCACTTCCCAGTACTTTACAGCCCCCTCTAAACGATTTACAGAGTCAGCATATTGCCCGCAATAATCTGGGTCATTGTTTTAGATGATAGAAAGATCATAGATATAGATAGATAGATGATAGATAGATAGATTAGATAGAGATAGATAGATAGATAGATATAGATGAATGAATGAATGATAGATACATAGAGATAGAGATAGAGATAGATAGATAGATTAGATAGATAGATGATAGATAGATAGGTAGATAGATATAGAGGAATGAATGATAGATAGATAGATAGAGATGGATAGATAGAGATAGATGAATGAATGAATGAATGAATGAATGAATGATAGATACATAGAGATAGATAGATAGATAGAGATAGATAGATAGATAGATAGATAGATAGATAGAGATAGATAGGAATGATAGATAGATAGAGATAAATGAATGAATGAATGATAGAGATAGAGATAGATAGATAGATAGATAGAGATGGATAGATAGAGATAGATGATAGATAGAAAGATGGATAGATATGAATGATAGATATAGATGAATGAATGAATGATAGATAGATATAGATAGATATAGATAGATTGATAGATAGAGATGGATAGATAGAGATAGTTGATAGATAGAAAGATAGATAGATATGAATGACAGATAGAGATAGATGAATGAATGAATGAATGAATGATAGATAAAGAGATAGATAGATAGATAGATAGATAGATAGATAGATAGATAGATAGAGATGGATAGATAGAGATATAGATAGATGATTGAGAGAGAGAGAGGCAGGCAGGCTGAGATGAGACAGATCTCATACACACACATTTACACACACAAATTCAGTACCTATATGGAATGAAGTGGAAGCTGTGATAAACAACAATAAACTTCAGATGGTTTAATTTTTTTTTTTAAAAAAGGTGTCTCCTAGTTCAAGTTCATTTTGCCCTAGTCCAAATCAAAACAACATTATAGTGTGTATACATTGATCCATCAAGGTGGCCTTAGATTTTACGGACTGCTGTGGAAGAGTCATACACCACCAAGTTGCTTTTGAGTTCCCGCTCTTTAAACAAACCTACATGATGCAGGGCAAAAAAAAAACCAAAAAAGAATTGTGGAATTGTGGAACATTGGAGAGTAATTTGTGTTATGAGAAAGAGAGAGGGAAGGTATTTTTCAAGTGATTTTGTAAACAACGTTGGAATTCTATTGGACGTATCCAAGGATGGAGAACACCTATCCAAGTATGACTGTATCATGGGAAAGGGGCAGGTGCAAATCCAGAAAAATATTAAAGGAGGAGGGGAGGAGACAATAGCTGATTCATCACTTAATTCATGGCGTGTGAAGAGTCCATAGTTCCAGCCCTTAAAATACTTTCCCCCTCCCCCCTTTTTATTGCCCAGAATCTTAAGAGCTTTATCATTTGCAGTCATAAAATGAAAATATACACCAAACCCTCAAAGGGCAAGTATGAAATTAAATTATATTTGGGCATCTGTAACCTTTTAAAACGATCAGATTCCAGTTAATGTATTTCTTCCTGTTCTGAGGGCTGCCAGGGTGTTTGATGGTGGGAAGCAGTGCAAAGGGCATTAGGAGATAATAAATTCTCTGAAAGTTTCACCCCGAGGCAGTGCTCCATACTCCGGCTTTCCATTTAGCAGGCCGAACCAAAAATCTTGTCATATTCAAAGGTCACTGAGGTTGGGATTGGTGTGTCCCATCGATTTTTCCCCAGTGGACGAGAGTGACAGCTGAGCTCATAAGCAGTTGTCAGAATCCGGAAAAGAAGCCGATATGGTTGGTGGAAGGAGGGACAGCGTGATTGACAAGCTTTTGGGAATCCTACAAATGAATGATGAGGAATTAAGACCTTCTGAGCTTTTTCTACTTCCTTCCTTTTTGTGTGTGAATGTGTTGTTGCAAAGGTTGATTCTGACAGCTTGTTCCCCTTGTTGATGATGGCATGGCATACAGAGAAGGAAAACATAGCAATAGTGTCTTAAACTGGATTTATTGCATTGTTGTTGTTGTTAGTTGCGAAGTCGTGCCCCACCCATCGCGACTCCATGGACAACGTTCCTCCAGGCCTTCCTGTCCTCTACCATCCCTTGGAGTCCATTTAAGCTCAAGCCAACTGCTTCAGTGACTCCATCCAGCCACCTCGTTCTCTGCCGTCCCCTTCTTCTTTTGCCCTCAATCATTCCCAGCATTAGGCTCTTCTCCAGTGAGACTTTCCTTCTCATTAGGTGGCCAAAGTTACTAAGCGAGACAGTTGTTAAGTGAATTTTGCCCCATTTTACGATATTTCTTTCTGGATGTACCTAGCGTTGACTCTCTCTTTCATTAACATCTACCCGCTGAAGATTTATGAATTTACATGAAAACTATATACACAATGCAAAGGATTTGATGTGTGCCATTTCCCTAAGCCCAAAATTATTACTCATATGATGTCCAAGTTTTAACGCAACGTGCAACTCATTTCTGATGTGTTAGCTATAATGTCCTGTATTTTTTTTTCTTTATCAGTCTTCTTCTACATTTTCCAAACACCATCAATTCATACTGAAGTGCCCAAATGGAGACCCCAATTGTTAAAAAAATAAATTCCCAGTGCTTTCTTCCAAACACACACAGCAAACTCTTTTATTTTGCTTCCAAATCTTTGTCACTTCACACAGCCTTATTAGATGTGACAAAACACGCCCCATCTTAACTTTGGGGAGAGGCAGTTGCTACTTTTCAGTTTGGAAGATTTTGGAGAAGACACGGAGAAGAAGTCATTTAGGACAGGGGTCTCCAACCTTGGCAACTATAAGACTTGGGGACTTCAACTCCCAGAATTCCTTAGCCAGCTTGTGGACCTCAGCCAGCTTGTGGACTTCAACTCCCAGAATTCCTCAGCCAGCAAAGCTGGCTGAGGAACTCTGGGAGTTGAAGTCCACAAGTCTTAAAGTTGCCAAGGTTGGAGACCCCTGATTTAGGAGACATTATCAAAACCACTTGACCATTTTATACATGGAGCACTGAGGCAAAGGTTGCAGGTAGTTTTCCACTTGCAACCATTCACCCAGTGACTTCATGGCTTGGGACCAGTTTATCTGAGGGTCCCAAGCCTACCCGACCAGTGGTGAAATGTAAAATTTGTTACTACCGGTTCTGTGGGCATGGCTTGGTGGTGGTGGGGGTAATATGACTGAGTGGGCGTGGCCAACTTTTTTTTTTTACTTTTAAAACCATTTTTTCTACAACCTCATAAAAAATGCTTTTAAAAGCCTCTGACGATCCCAACTGACTTGCCTGATCAGCAGAGGTTTTTCTTTCTTTTTTTTTTTAAGCCTCTGATGATCCCAGCTGACTTGCCTGATCAGCAGAGGTTTTTCTTCTTTTTTTTTTAAGCCTCTGATGATCCCAGCTGACTTGCCTGATCAGCAGAGGCTTTTCTTTCTTTCTTTTTTTTTTAAGCCTCTGACGATCCCAGCTGACTTGCCTGATCGGCAGAGGCTTTGTTTCTACTTTTAAAAGCATTTTTTCGGCTGAAGAAGTTGTAGAAAAAAATGCTTTTAAAAATAAAATAAAAAGCCTCTGATGATTGCACGGCTCAGCTGGGCATGGGGGTGCGGATGGATTTTTGCTACTGGTTCTCCAAACCACCTGCCGCCATCGCTACCGGATCGGGCGATCCGGTCTGAACCGGGAGCATTTCACTCCTGTACCCGACCCATTACAGCGGGGAGGCAGGGAATGGTGCGGGTCCCATCCCCAAGAGAGATACACCTCGTGGGACCCAGAAGAAGGGCTTTCTCCGTGGTGGCTCCCTCTCTCTGGAACATCATCCCCCCCCAAGAGATTAGAACGGCCCCCACCCTAATTCTCTTCTGGAAGGCGCTGAAGACCTGGTTCTGCCAGCGGGCCTAGGGAACCCAGAGTGGGATGGAGCCCATTAAATGGCTCGTGTGATCGGCTGTCTCTGAGGCGGGAGGTAGGGGTCAGAGGGGAGGTGATTTTATTACATTAATTTATTTGATTTTTTTTTATGGGTTTTAGTTTTTTAAATGTGGTTTTTTATATTCCGTAAGCCGCCTTGAGTCGCCATGGGCGAATAGGCGGCAATATAAATCTAATAAATAAATAAATAAAAAACCATGGCAAAAAGGGGTCATAAAATAACACATGACTCACTTAACAACCTCCTTGCTTACCAAGACAAATTTAATTGTGACCCTAATTTGAGGACTATCTGTAGTCTGAATATTATTAATTTTGTCCATGGCAAAAAATGCAAAAGAAATGTCAAAGAAGTAACTGCAAAATTGCACAGTCTAATTCTCTCCATCTCATGACCAAACTAATTATATTTGCAAATATTGTACATTAAAAAAAAATGCTTCGGATACAGGGCTAAGCTACCAACTACGCTCTTGCTTCCATTTATCTCCCAATAAAGCTATTAATTCACTCATAACTAGGGGAAGTGGAGGAGAAAGAAATGTTATGTTTTAAAACTATCCGGAACAGCATGTAAAGATGCAGTAAGGAGACAGAATGTCATATGAGGCATCAGCTGTTTGAACATATGTGCATCCCAGAGCTGTACAGTAAATGAAATACGTGAAGATGGTGCATAAGGAACAAAGAAAGCAGTGGCATTCACTCTCTCTCCATCCCCTTGTCAGACCGCCTTGTCTTCTGCAAACAAGAGGAGACAATTGCAGGTATTTTTAAAGACACCTGTTACCTGCTGAAGGGCGATATGCTTGTACATACTGTCAAGTATAGGAAGAGAAGTCACACAGAAGAAAGCTGTGATCTCTTCTATCATTACAGGACGCAGCCACAAAACAATAAATTTAAGTGATAAAAAGGCAGATCTAAGTTGAATACTGTAAGGGACGTGGTGGCTCAGTGGTTAAGATGCTGAGCATGTCGATCGAAAGGTCGGCAGTTCAGCGGTTCGAATCCCTAGCGCCGCGTCACGGGGTGAGCTCCCGTTACTTGTCCCAGCTTCTGCCAACCTAGCAGTTCGAAAGCACGTAAAAAATGCAAGTAGAAAAATAGGGACCACCTTTGGTGGGAAGGTGACAGCGTTCCGTGCGCCTTTGGCGTTTAGTCATGCTGGCCACATGAGCACGGAGACGTC